>NC_052958.1:31966628-32257054 GCF_013358895.1 Oreochromis aureus | reverse complement strand
GTTAAAGATGCAGTCCCACCACCTCTCTTACCACTTCTAAAGGAAAAGAGAAATTAAAATTTGGTGGGGAGGCCTCAGTGAGAACAACTGGTGCATCCGAGCCCAGCCATGTTTCAGTTAAAATAAACAATCAAGTTTATTATCTAAAATTAAATCATTAATAATAAAAGACTTATTCAACAGAGAGCGGACATTTAAAAGTGCCATACTAATTGAGACTGGTGGATTTTTGACAGTAGAGTTCAATGAATGCTGACATTTTGAAGAGGCCGGAGGTTATTAATGTTTTTGGAGTTACTGGATTTATGATAATTGTGTTGCTCTCGTTTGTGATTATGACGGGTATTGTGTTGACTGTGGGAGAGAGGTCCGAGTCCAGAGTTTTGTGTATTACTGTTAAAAGTGGAACAAATGTAGGAGCTGGGACCAGGGGGACATCAGGGGGACATCAGTCAGTGGAGGACAGATCAGCGGGTAGAAAGAGTATAATGTACGAGGTCATTATGAAACCAAACATCAGGCCTGTGCATCCTACACTGGTGCTGAGCGAGAGCAGAAATTAAAGCAAAGGGTAGCTGTCCTGCGGGGTCAGCAACAGTATTTTTTTCGTGCTCAAAAGGTCCAGGAAAAGGCTCCAATAGGCAGCTATGAGGTCGCCCAACTCATCGCAAGACACGGCAAGCCTTTTTCAGATGGAGACCTCATAAAACACTGCCTCGTTAAAGTCACCGAAATAATGTGTCCGAAAAAGTGCAGGACTTCAACAACGTCAGCATGTCCAGAAATACAGTTGTGCGACGCACTGAAGACTCGTCAGTCAACATTAAACTGCAACTGTCTGATAAAACTTGTGCTTTTGATTTTTACTCCATCGCATGCGATGAGAGCACCGATGCCACAGACACCGCACAGCTGCTATTTTTTTTTTTTTTTTTTTTGCGGAGAGTGGACGAGAGCACGAGCACTTTAGGTGAGTAAAAAATATATTCCACAGTACCCGTGTGCAGGTACACGTGCTTCAAATATCAATAAAGCGCATCAATTCTGTCACTACCCTGCTTTTGCGCACCACTTTCTTACGTGCGTTTTTCTTGTTAACACACAGAGTACACACCGCTGTGCACAGCGCACGCACACGCAAAGTCAGCTGATCTCATCTGATGCAGATCTGCTCCTTGATCAAGTGACATTTGTTCGGATTTTTGCCACGAGTGGCGATCAGCACCGCAGCTGGATGGCCCGATTTACATACCCAGCGCAGCTGATACTCACCAGAATAATTTACTAAAATTATATGCACTCCTGTTATTAAGTCCAGTTCAGTCTGTTAATGTTGATAACGGTTTCAAACGAACGTTAATAGGTGTGTTGCTAAGCCTAATGACTTAAATAACAAACTTGAAATTTACCCGTCCCATTTTCCCCTTTATTGTTTTTTCTCTGTACAGTAAATCTTCTGTCTAAGAAGAAATCTGAGGCTGCTGTTCTGAGAATGAGCTACCAAAGCTTTTTCTGAATATATCAATAAAGATCCATTTATGGAAAGCTGTGATGAAGGCAGTTTTGTCTTTAATTATATTCAACAATATAACATATTCGAACACTTTTAAGTGATTTTTCTAACTTTAATACACTAAAGTTAATGTTATATACCTAATTTCTAGTAAGTGGCCCAGCCCCTCCTATATTTTTATGTATGTGGCCCTCAGTGAAAAAAGTTTGGACACCCCTGCTGTAGGCCTAGTAACCACTGGATCAATTAAGACAGTACATTTGAAAAAAATATGGTTGAGCACATCACTGTACAACTGGAACTAAATAAAAAAAAGTTATATATCAAAAAGTTAATTTGTGGATCAGGACTGTTTTGACATAATCAGCTGAACTGCCTACTATACTGTAGTATGATTATTTTAAACATAAGCACAAGTACTACTACTACTGCACTCTAATATTATTGATACTGTTGATGCTAATGGTACATACCATGAAAATATACTTAACATGTACATTGAAATACTCAAGATTGAAAAATATCACCTGTGACAAGCATACTTGAAATTTGCTTAGAAAGTTCTATCAATCTCATTTCAATATGTCTTGTAAATTCTGTGAGCCAAAAATATAGCACAGTAACTTAACATGTCAAAAATGTAAAAAGTACAAAATCTCCCTCTGATACATACCAGTCTACTGTTCTGCATTACCAAAATGCATGTTTGAAAACAGTCTAGCAGGGTTTTTTAGCTCTACGAATGACATTAAATAAAAATGTGCCAGTGGTCTTTGTATAAATAACTATATGCATCGATGTGATGGAGTCTTGGGAATGCACTGTCAATGACTGGTCAATGGCAGACATGAAAAAAATGCTAGATGTATATATATTTGGGTCCCCAGCATTAAACCTACTAGGTAGGAAGTTGATATAAGTTTGAAAACAAACTGATATATTACAGATATTTATTACCAACTTTAATCAGAAAATTCAGAGTCACTGTAAAAGTCATCATCGGAAGTATGATCAAGGTTAATGTTCTCTGCTCCTGACAAAACTTGCATATAACACTGTCTTGTTTTGTTTCACATTCTGCCGCTTTTCTGAGGTTGATGCTCTGTTGACCTCTCAAACCCTCCTCACTTAGGCCACAATGAGAACCTTAAAAGTAGAACAACATATAACTTAGTCTGCTTTACTGCCTTCAGAAACAGTCAGTGTTTTGTATGCATTACTTAAATACATACTTTTAAATATCTCACTGGAAAACAGGCCGGACAGCTCTTTCAGGATATCATCATATTTTGAAAGAGATTTCCAGTGATGGTCCATCTCTAACAAGAATCTTCTTTTCCTCCTCGAGTCTTCTTATTGCCATGATGATATCGAATGCCCTTCTCTTTGTTGTGAGGCTGACAGAGTCTGAAATGCATTTATAACAAAGTTATAGATCAATTCACAAAGAACGTCTGAAGTCGTAAGTGATTTTAGGTTAACACCTGAAGCACTGGGTTTCATTATCTGTCAGATATGCTGAAAGTAGACAACATATTTGTACACCTACCGCTGTGTGCCCGCTGCTATGGCCAAGCTGTGTCACCAGACAGAATTTCTTCCAAGCACAGAGTTTCTTTGTCTGGAACCATTCTGTTGTATTTTTCCACAGCAGAAGTCAAGATTCCTTTCTCCTCTCGGATCTTGCGACGAATCTCCTTTAGATCACTGACCCATTCATCCAGTTGACTGTCAGCCACTGCAAACTGGACTTTTAAGGACTCCAGGTTCTGAAGCTGGGTTAGAAGAGCTTTTGTGGCCTACATTGACAATTTGAGATTAAAAAACAAACAAAAAAACACTAAACACATGTTTACTCTAAATAATTAGAACACAGAGGAGTAAGCATCTAAAAATAAAGTACCTTCTGATATTGATGGGTCAGAGAGGTGGCCAACTGGTCTAGCTTTTGTTGATTCCAGCGCATGGCCATAAGAGTTAGCATGTCCCTCCATCCTGCCAACACAGAAAACGTAATGTTACCACTTTCATCATAATTAGACACTTAAATCTAACTAGTGCAGTATTTGTCTTCTCACCTGCTTTGGACATATGTTTCGTAGTAACTGCAATCCTTGACAGAAAGGCATTACACTGCTCCACCTCCTTCCCTAGAGTCAAACCAGCCCCATCTTGATATGCTTCACCCATTTCACCTGGAAACACACACACACACACACACACACACACACACACACACACACACACACACACACACACACACACACACACACACAGATGCACATAAACACACAGATAAAATACAAATTACACAAAATGTTGATGTGCAAGTGATCAGATAAAGTGATTCAAGTGAGAATTTCATACCTCACATTTGAAATCGTGGGCTATAGCATGAAAGACTGAAAGAAATGGCTTCATGCTAAGAAGGTGCTGGAGCTCTGGACCGCTTTTTGTTACTCTTTCAAGATATGGCCAATACTTGCAGGTAACATCCATACAAAAAAAAGTGATAAGTCTATTGGCCAGCTTTTGGTGCAGGTACAAGGGATAGGCAAAACTTTCCTCCGTACATATTTAGAGCACTGAGCAGCACTCCATGCCTACACACCGCAAGCTCCAGTCCCTCCTCATCCACCTTGCTGCTGGATCTTTGGGAGGTCTCTCTGGCTGCTGACCACTCCCTCCACAAACACCTCGTCCGGAGACCTAAAATGCATTAAATAGCTGGTGACAGTGTCTTTTCACAATCTCTTCAGCAGAGTGTTAAAGGTTACCATAATTCTGTCTATGTAATTAGAGTGTTCAATCTTACATGTCTGGATGTGCTGTGTATGTAGTCCACAAATCTCCCCACATCTTCATCCTTTGCGATGAAGGCGCCTTCAAAGATGCCCTGTTCCTCAGATCTGAACAAAATAGCAATACAGTATACTTTATGGTGTCATACAGTTAATTGGTGCACCTTATAGTCACATTTTCTGATACAAACACTGCTACTATACATGTTTTGCTGTACCTAGCTGCATTCTTGAAACGGTAATGCTTGCGGTTTCCATCCACTGAAATTG
This sequence comes from Oreochromis aureus, assembly GCF_013358895.1. Classification (NCBI taxonomy): domain Eukaryota; kingdom Metazoa; phylum Chordata; class Actinopteri; order Cichliformes; family Cichlidae; genus Oreochromis; species Oreochromis aureus. Next base: position 32,252,470 of record NC_052958.1, on the reverse strand, counting down.
CAAGTATGTCTGGGGCACATGCATGACATGTGAAGGATCCTCCTTTAAAACCGTGTCTAATTCATATCTCACGGCTGTATTAAAGTCAAAAATCCAAATCTTTAGTCAAAAACAGGCAGTGGTTACAAACAGGGAGACAAGCAGTCCATTAAACAGTCTACAGGGTCAAACATACAGAGACTTTAAACAGCAATAAAAAAAAATAACTGGACACTGAAAAACTTCACAAAGTGATGTGTGAGGCACCAAAGGGAGGCAGCTGAGTATATTGAATGAATTATCTTCAAATACAAAAGAGAGAAAGTCCTAAAGGCAGCAACCAAGAAACTCTGCAAGGTCAACGTTCGCAAAGGTCATCTTAGAAGAAACGCTTGGCAGCCGCCGTCGATGACTGCGACAAGCTTGCTGAACCAACAAAGCAAACTGTGTCCAGTGATGCCCTCATCCAGACCGATGTTTGGCCCTGGCAGAGCACATGTGAATGTAAGCTCTTCATTTATAAATATTTCAACAATATTCCCAGTATCTGAGCAGTAGCTGGATGCAGTGGCGGTCCTAGCCTGTTTGGCGCCCTGGGCAAACACTCCCTCTCTCAAAAATCATAGCTCTTTACATCTGAGAGAGAATAGGTGTATTGCTTGTGTCAAAATTTGATTGATGACCCCAGCCTTGACCTTTTGAGCTTACCGGAAGTACTCCGGAAGTGACTAATCGATTCCAGATGTGTGTAATATGATCCATAAGCGCGACGAATTGCATCCGGTGAGGAGAGGGGGTACTCGGAAGTGTCTAATCGATTCCATATGTGTGACTAATCGCATCCGGTGGGAAAAAAAGGAGGGTGATTCCTGGGGGATCAGAGAGGAGGGGTTCCTGGGGCATGGAGAGTTCAGGGGGTAACGCAGCAGATTTCTGTTGAGTCCGTGCTGTATAGAGAGACAAAGCGGCAGTTAGTTTTCCACAGACAAACTCATAGTTTGAATTCTGTTTAAATGTTTCAGTATTATGACAATGATCTTGATAACCATTTTCTCAGTAAAGAACTATTTCTTTTTTTCAATAGCAGCTTTATTTTGCTTTCTTACATTAATCATATTACAGGCGCAATAAAATAAAAACCTTTAATATTATCCGGCTACTAACGGATATATATATCTATATATCCATAGGTCCCTCATCCTATTCATGTAACCCCTCCCGCCAGGGTTACTTGCGTAGTAGCATTCCAACAACGCCCTGTTTCGTCTGTGTAATTGTTTAGAGAGAAAGGAATTTATGGACACTGGGGGTCTGCTGTCATAAAAGAAGACAGGAAGCTACAGTTGGGGGTTGCTGATGCTGATGCTTGTACCTTTAATGAAAGTTCATGGTTTCCATGGCTTGGAGGTGGGTTTGCAGGAGACTCTCTGCATCCTTATCTGTAAATGTAAATGTAAGACAACAAGAGGCCATTGGCCCGGTGGATGCAGAGTGGGGTCTCAGTGTTTGTAATATGTTAACTGTGTTTTCTATCTTGTGTAAAGGAATTTGGTGTAGATTGAGTGAGGAGATTACTTTAATGACCGGCAGGAAGTCACATACACAGAGACACACACACAGTGCTTTGACTGTTAGGACACACCCACACCTACATGCACACAGTCACTCACGTGCACTCACATAGACACACGGGTACACGCACACATAGGCACTCACGTGCTCGTGCATACACACACAGTTTCGAGCACACCATGGGGGTTTATGATGGGGTCGCTTCTACAAAACTGTGTTTCACAGACAAAGGAGTGAAGATCTGCTCGGGGACACCGGCCTTGCACGTCTTCCTTCTAGAAGATGCATGCTAAAATGAAGATGAAAAAAGATGAATAAAGGTTTTGTGAAATAACTACTGAGGTCTGGTGCCGTCTCTGGATGCCCGAGGAATAAAAAGAACCGGGTGAAACTGATTTCTCAACACTCCACAGACCCCCTCCTTTTTTCCAACCGTATACCTATTCTCTCTCACATGTTTGGGTTAATAATTAGGCCTACATAGCTGCTGGTTGCAGCTTAAAGATTCATCTTAAAGATCCTAAATTTGTCATTGATTTAAACTTTGGGGTTTGCAGAACACACGTGCAGAAAATTACAGAGTAAACAGTGAAAACCACAAACTTAAGTCACAAGATGCTGGAATTCCATTTTTATTTGAGCAGAAACTTTCAAGGGTCTGTGCCCAGTTGATGATCAAACAGTCCAGCAGGTGGCGATAATGCACCAGCGTTATCCGCCAAAAGAAAAAGAAGAAGAAGAAGCAGAGTTCCCCGCTTGATTGCGTTTGCTTCTCAGTTTTTCGCTTTCTCATCCAAAGGTAAGTGACTAGATAACTTTGATCTGAGTTCAGTCAATCTTGAGTTTAGCTCCTGAATGAAGTTTTCTGCTGCTCTCCTCGGTATCTGTTGTCAGATATGTGTGAACCTGTTGAAAGAAAAGTCAATACAAGTCAAGTTGCTATAAACTAATTTACTGGAAGATATCAGCAAAAGCGAGTGAAACAGAAAGAAGTAAACAGCTTTATTGTTAGAAGGAAGCTTTTAAATGAGCTAAGTGTAATCAAAGTTTCTGTTATTTTATTAGTCTATTACTCAGCCCTAGTTAGCATCTTTGGGTCACTGTGTAGCACCTGCACAGTTTAGGAATGCAGCTTGCTAACCAAGCTAGCTAGCTAGCACCACTATGGCGTCATTTCTGTGCCACTGTTCTGAGCACACGTAAAAAGGTTTGCAGGTGCAAGTGTTTTATTTTGAGCGAAGAAAAGCTGAATTTGAGTGAACAAAATTCATTGCTGCGTGCAAAAATGTATTTCAGTGTTTGCTATTATCCATAGACACACACACAATAGCAGCCCCTCTCGCTCAGTTTTTTTTGCCCTCCTGGCAATGTGTTGCTCATAAATCGCCCATCTTCTATTGACATTGAAGATTATAAGTTAGTTTTTTTTTTTTTTTTTATCTCATCTTCATCTTCATGTGTGTGTGTGTTACTAGTTTGTACAGCTCCATTGATTGTTTTTGTTTGTTCTTGGCAGGGCATTTTTAAAGAGATCTGAAGAGTTTTATTTATATATTTTACTTATAAATAAAATAAATAGATTAGAAAATGAGCAAACTTCCAATTAAATTGCAGACACTTTCTGTACAGTGGGATAAACACGGAGAAGATTGCCATACTGCTAAATTCAGTATCGGTGCTAAAACCTTTAGTGTTTGTTTCAAACAAGTTGCCCACTTAGGGAAGCTCAATTTTGTTCTCTGTATTGTCAGATGGACATATGAGACACTTTGACTCTTCAGTGCAGTGTGGAGCCTAACAAATATCTGTTTTGTGTCCCAGCTGATCAGCTGGAGGAGAAGAGTCTGACGGAGCAGCAGAGGAACATTTCCAGCTACTTGGAATCAGTTGAGTCACTACAGAGAAAACAATGAGCTCAACACAGAAGGTGACAGATATTAGTGTTAAGAAATACTCCATCAAAAGCTGAAGTACTGATATAACTTGTTTACTCAAGTGAAAAGTATGGGCTCTGAAATGTGTAGAGTAAGAGTAAGAAAGTAAAAGTAGCTCCTTGAAGAACATTTTTACCACTATTTTTATCCAAAGCTAACTGAACCTTGTGCTATATAGAGCTGGGCGATAGAACGATAACGATATGTATTATGAAATAACTTTTCTCGATAGAAAAATTAAACTATTGCGATAGGCCTCATCTCTCTTGTCCTCTTAAAAAAAGAAAGAAGAACAGCCGAACCAATTACAGCCGCAGCGTCACGTCACATGACTTGTTACGTACAGCACAAGTACCAAGCCGCACATGTGTATTTGTTTGGGAAGCAGCCAGCCGCCGTGCTGCCCGGGTAATGGAGGAAATGAGTGTGCCCACTAGAGAAAAATCAACCGAGAGCGTAACCAAAGGTTACCGAAGAGAAAACAGATGATGTTTCCAATGCCGGAGAGATTGTCGAACGGAAGGGCCATAGAAGTTCCGTGGTGTGAAGGTATTTCGGCTATTTCAAGTCTGACAAAAACAGAGTAGCGCGCACTGTAAATTGTGCCGAAAGCAAGTCTGGAAATACAATAAACCGGTGCATGCTCAATCTCTGACTGAAAGCGCTAATTCGTCATTCGGCTTTTGTCAGACTAAAGTAACTGTTTGAAAAGCTAAGCTATACAAGAAGGAGAGATTGAGAATTTCCTTTTAGTTCTCAGTTTATTTGATATTGACAAAAGTTAGTCAATTTTGTCTGTTCTTCTGTAAAACAAACTAAGATTTATTTTTAGTTTTAATTAATATTTTGTTTCTAAGTGGAATTGACAATTTAGTAGTCTGTTTTGTTTGTTCTATTTTGAAACTTATACGCTTTAGCGGCTGCCTTTTTGTGTAGTTTGCAATATTTGCCTTTATTTATCTGAAAAAGTCTCATGTTCCTTAAGTACATCTACCCTGTTGAACTTGTTATGGGATATAAATATTTAAATCAAAACAAGCTGCTGATTATTTCACATTTTACTTGTGAGCAACGGCACATTTAAATCTTACAAATATAGCTATTTGGCTTATATCGTGATATATATCGTTATCGCCTGTCAGAAAAAAAACATATCGTGATATGAAAAAATCTTATATCGCCCAGCTCTAGTGCTATATTAACCTCCTAAGACCCGAACTCTTCCACGGCATTTTAATTTCTCTTTGATATTTGGGCTGGTTGGGACCTGATGAATGTAAAACAAAGAATTACCAGATTTTTATTTTTTTTACCTAATTTTTGTTTCTAAGAAAAATGAGAGCCACATATGAGGATATTCGTTTAAAACTTCGATAGTACAGTAGCAGTATAATGTCCTCCTAAGTGGATATCAGGCCCTTGTAGAGCAAAACTGAGTATTTTGGTCTAAATAACCTGAAATGTAATGTCCACATACGTGGACGCCAGGTCCTAGGAGGTTAATGTAATATTTAAAATAAGATTAGTAGATGAAATACGAACTATTTATTTCTAACGAGAGCTCCAGTAGATTTTCTTACAGTACAAGCTGTGATCAGCTGACCTGCTGCTCTCTGTGGATGTACACAACTGAATTCAACCAGATGTCAGCAGATGTTTCATGAGCTGTCCTGGGTGATTTCCATCCTCTACACTGACAGTACACTGTCTTTATATTAGACACTATACTGTTGGTATGAAGGTGGAACTCAGTGAATGAATGTCAGCATCTTGAGCTTCAGTTTAAATGAATCTCTGCAACACTCGATGTAATCTAATTCTGACATGAGCACCACAATCACTGTGCACCGGTCACACTCACACTTTACTTTAAATCCATCACAGTTCAGCAAACTAACCTGTTTATCCTGCACTAACCTGCAGAGGATCTTCATGCAGTCTTTAAATAACTCAGTTAGTCTGTTTCAGATTGTTTTGCAGCATCTTTCAGTATATGAAAAAACATAATGTCACAGACCCAATATCTGATTTCAGCACATGAGGACTTACATGCAAGCTTTACATTCCAGTTTATTAAATCCCACTGAGCAGTCCTTACTTTTAAATCTAACCTCTCTTCTTCCTCTCCTGTCCTGTGTGTCTTATCTTTCTCCATCTCTGAGTGAAGTTAGCTCTCTTTCTTTTCTCTCCCTGCGATGTACAGCAGCTGGACTTTTAGCTAGCAACACACTGTGAGAGAAACTGCACACAAACAGAACTTAGAACTTTTTTATTGTCATTGTGTAGTTTCTTAGGTAGCAAGACCACAAAGGTGCAAAGACCACACAGTTTGTGTGTTTGCTGATGTTTGTTGAGCTGATAGAAATGCTGCATTTGAAATTACCTGTCACTTAAAAACTATTAATCCATTTATTCATGCTCATCTTGTCTATTGCTAGCTGGATGCTGAAGTACCGTGACTGCAACTTATGAGCACCTGCAGTTGTTCGGGTGTTGTGCCCAAAAAAAAAACACTGGCCCACTTTAACTCCTGACTATGTTTTGCAAACAGTTTTGCCTCTTTCATCTTTTTTTATGTTTCATAGCCAGGTGATTAGTACACTATCAGGATTGCCTTTCATGTGTTTAGGTTCAAATCAGTTTGATGTTTGATGCCTGCAGCAATGAAATAACTCCCCTCAAATGGCTTAAACCAAAAGTAACAAGCCTGTTTTGAAAATGTAAGGAGTAGAAAATATAGATATGTGTAGGGAGTAAATGCTTTTTAAAAAAACCCAGAGGCTACAATCAGACTCTGACATTTTATATGTTCATAGAAATATATAATACTGAACCAAAGTCCACTAAAATGTGTTTTGCTTTGTGTATTATCCAATAATCAAAAAAGGCTGTTTGGCAAACATAGTCACAGTAATGATAACAAAAGCTCTATACTCACAGCTAAAATAATATTACCTATAGCACCTTTCTCTTGTTTGTCACCCGTCTGTTTAAACAGCGGGGAGAGTTTGTTTTTTTTGCATTTTGTTAAAATATTTTAGGTTGCTGAGCTAATCTTTGTAATGATAACACAGACATAAGTTTAGGCTAAGTAAAATAAGTCACTCTTCTGTTTTAAAAGTAACTTCTATGGCGTATTTTGTTGCATGCAGTGCATGGGTATGTTGTTGTACCTAGCTATCTGACACATGTTTATATATAGTTTGATTAAGGAGCTTTCTAGATGATGCTTTAATATGCATTTAGAAGCAAATAAGATGAAACTGTACGTTGAAGTGGCACTATAAAATTGGTAGAGTGGGGAAAAAACAAACCTATAAGGACATCTTTAAATCCACAGAGTGCGTTTGTGCTCGCTGAAAAAGCCTGGGCGGGATCTAACCTACTGTACAAGTGGCAGAAAAGCTTTGGCAGATATATTGCTGTTGCAGGGTGAGTATGCCATTTTCATTAACATAATAGCTCTGAGAAGGCTGTGTAACAGTCTACTATTTGTCTTCGACTGAGCTTTATTTTCAATCACACAGACAGGACAACACAGTGAAAATATTTGATCGACGTGGACACAAGTGGACTGAAATCAACCTTCCAGGGTAAGTGTGAAAAATCACTCAGATTCCAGTTTCGTGTCATCTAACAGTTTTAGCTAATTACCACTGAATGTTCAGGTTTTCTTAATAACTTCCTTTCTCCTCTTTCTCTGTAAGGCGCTGTGTGGGGATGGACTGGGATAAGGATGGGGACATTCTGGCAGTGATAGCTGCAAAATCCAGCTCCATCTTTCTCTGGGATGCCAGCGTCAGTAAAACATCCCAGATAGACAGCGGTATGAGGTAGGACCATTTCAGAGGAGAAAATAAAACCCGATCATTCTAGTACAGTTAATTGTACTGGCTGAATAAGTGATGCAAGTGTTAGTCATTGTATAATTTCACTGCAAATATGTGTTTTTTTCCCTGTTTTAACAAAACACTAACTTTGAAATAAGTAAAGCTAAATGTTTTGTGTTCTAATTGTTGATGGTTTCAAACAGAGATCAGATGTCTTTCGTCTTGTGGTCAAAGACTAGCCCGCTGTTGGCAGTCGGAACAGTCAAAGGAAACCTGTTGATCTACAATCAGCAGACCTCACGCAAGATCCCCGTGCTGGGTAACACACGACACAACTGTATATATAATCTTGGATGGTTTAATGGTCTTTAGTCTGTTCTGTAATATTGATTCTCTGCCTCCTTCTCTCCACACTTGATAGGCAAACATAGCAAGAAGATTACGTGTGGCTGTTGGAGCTCCCAGAATCTGCTGGCTCTGGGGAGTGACGACAACACACTGAGCATCAGCAATCATGAGGGAGACACCATCAGACAGGTAGTCAAATACAGTAGTGTGCAAAATCTTGGTCCAACCCTCATGTCTAGTATTTTTAATGTTCTTTAACAATAGTTTTCCAGTTTTTCTGAAGGTCTTTCAGAGTTTTCTTTAGACATTTGCTGCTTTTTCACTCATTTTCACTTCAGTCTGTGTTTTGTTTGTTAAGCCTTTTGATCAAGGGATCATTCAAGCATAAAGAAGGCTAACTCAAAGTGTGAACCAGTGTTGATTCTTTACATAACAGACAGCTTAGCAAGCAGGCAATTTTAAGTTGTATCTTTAGGCATTTTGTTACTATAAACCTGTCACAAAAACCACATAATTTCTTTGGTTGAATCTGTGAAAAATGCCAAACATAACAGTGTGACAGGCATAATGTAATTGTACATAATGCACAGTAATACATAATAGTATTTTTGCACTAACAAGGTGATTCCCAAAGAAATATTAGCAGACCTGTTTGTTAAAGCCACATCAGAAATGGATTCAATGGAAGGGTGGATGTTAAGTAGCTATTCAGGAAACAGGGAGAAAAGGCTGTGGTACGTCAAATTAATCTGAACTGGACTAAAAATCAGTCACAGCAGGTCTTATGGACTGAGTGTACTTTCTGATCTTTTGCTAGACAACGGTTCGGGGTAAGCCTGCTGAAATGTACTTCTCGGTGATGAAGACAGATGAAAGCTCAGCTCAAGGAGAGAGCACAGTGAGTCTGTTTTTTGCTAGTTTCAAATTGAACCTGTACTGGAGATACATTTTAAGGTCTGTTTGAACATAACAGCTTATCTGGGATTTGCAGAGAATTTTAAATCAATTTTTCTCATGAAGGTTATAAAAGGTTTAGGATGTCTGAAATGTGTCATGGAAAAAGTGCACGTTATTCCACCCTTCAGGTGAGTGTTTCTGTGGACAAGAAGATACTGATGCTTTTCAACATCAACGACCCGGGAAACCAAATAGAGCTAGCTTTCGAGCGCCACTATGGAAACATTGTGTCCTACCGCTGGTATTGCATCTGTTCACACACACAACAAGCTTTGGTACTTAATCACACTTGAGTTATTAGCAGTAAAATGTGTTCTCTCACCATCTTTGTCGGACTGTGTAGGTATGGTGATGGGTATATACTCATTGGTTTCTCCCATGGATACTTTGTGGTCATCTCCACACACATCAGGGAGATAGGATATGAGCTCTATCGGGCTCACAACCATAAAGACTGTCTCAACAGCATAGCCATCTCCACAGCAGTGAACAAGTGTGCGTCTTGTGGGGACAACAGGTAAGCAGAGGTGCTCAGCAAAACACCGCCACGCTTCAGAATTTTCATGTGATGTTAAAAAAAAAAGTGTACTTTGTTGTTGTTTTTTGGCCACACAAAAATCTGGAGAGACAGGGAATGAGCTGTGTCACACTTATAGCTTTAAAGATGGACTCAACAGTGTGGCCATCTCACCAGCATCAAGCGAGGATGCACACAGGCTTTCAATAAAGCAGCTGGACTGCCATTTCAGTTTTGTTTATGTTTTTATCATTTGTAAATGGGAAAAATCTGACCCTGTGCTTCTGCTTCAGCATAATAATCCACGAGCTGTCAGATCGTAAAGATATCAGCAGAATAATTCAGCTGCATGATGAGAATAAAGGTGAGGCTGTTGTTTTTTGTTTTGTTTTGTTTTGTTTTGGGGGGATTCTAGTTTTTCTAAAAGGCCATCTTACATTCTTCAATCACTGTGGATCCCGGTGTGTCTCCTCCTACAGGTCTGGATCAGCTGAGCTGGACAGATGACGGCCAGCTGTTGGCACTTTCCACACAGAGAGGGACGCTCCATGTCTTCCTGACAAAGCTGCCCATTCTTGGCGACAGCTATGGCACCCGGCTGGCCTACCTCACCTCCTTGCTGGAGGTCACTGTCTGCAACCAGGTGGACGAAGTAAGGACACACACACACGCATTCTCTTATAATTATTATCAGTTATTATTCTGAAAAAACAAAAAACAGCAGAGATAGGAGAGTACTTTTTGAGGTGGCTTACTGCTGGCAACAAGATGAAAAATAAAACAAGAAAATCAGCAAAAAACAAAATCAAACAACTTGGACTAAAAACCACGTTTTGTTAATAGAGTCGAGGGATTACCGGACTCATGCTCATACAGGCTCACAGCAGCCCTTAAACAGAGGAAGGATTTCTTTAAAAGTGTAATATGTAAAATGAGAATCTGTTGCTGTGTTTTCAGGAGAGTCCAGTAACGATAGAAGTGGAAGTAGAGCCCACATTCATTGCAGTGGGACCATGCCATGTGGCTGTGGGGATGAACAACAGAGCCTGGTTTTACGCACTGGCAGATCAGGAACCAGGTGTGTATATATGTGTTTTGTGTCCACTGAGTCAGGTTTCCAAGAGTGAATCTCTGCCCTTCTACGTCCCTGAAATGTGTCTGTGTGTCTCAGGTTTTAATAAGCTGAAGGACATCGAGTATTTGGGGACAATAGCCAGCATGTGTCTTAACTCTGACTATGCAGCAGCGCTGTTTGAGGGGAAAGTCCAGCTCCATGTGGTGAGCCATCTGGTGACTGATCACCAAGCAGGTTTCATTGTTTATTGTTTATCTCATGAATAAACTACAGGCCTCCGTATATGTGTTGTGTTTTTAGATTGAAGGCAAAGATCAGGACGAGAAGAAGCAGATGAAGCTTTTTCCAGGCGATGACAGAAAAGGCCGCATCCTTTGCCACGCCCTCACTGCCAATATCCTCTACTATGGCACTGATGTGAGTGTGATCAGAGAAAAAAATCGCCTTTGTACAAAATCTACATATCATAGTTATATGAGGGGACATCAGTATAACACTGTCAGTTATTAAATATATTTTTTTTTATCTTTAGTTTAATTGTGTTTTTCTTGTCAGTCATATTTGTCCTGTTTTCACAAACACTCCTTTCACCCTCTGTGTTTTGTTTTGTTTCTTTGGTTTTTTGTCACTTGCTAACGTCACTTGAATTTTTGTTTTTCCCAGTCTGGAAGTGTGGTGTCTGTCCCGGTGGAGGACTGTGAGGCATTGAGCAGTTACAGCCATTCAGTTGGTGTGAGGAAAGTGTTCCCTGACGTTATTGGCACTTTCGAGTTGTGTTCATCGATAACCAAAACAGCGGCTTCCTGCTCTCCCCTGCAAACGTTAGTGCATTTTTAAAAGTATGAATATTTACCTAAATAAAAAAGATATAAAGTACCTGAGCATATTGTAGTGTAACTTTATAATAAGATAACTCAAGCAATCAAGATGTGATTGAAGTGGAGTCTTTCAGCATTCATTCGGGGTCATTTACCCAAAAGAATTTGCAATAAATTCTTTAGAATTACAGTAACGTGTGTGTGTGTGTGTGTGTGTGTGTGTGTGTGTGTGTGTGTGTGTAATGCAGGCAACAGAGTCCTGCTTTGAGCTCCCCAACTTTTCACCCACCATCACAGGAGTGCTCTGGGACAACTGGCATGCAGGCAGAGGGGTGTTTGTAGCCTATGATGATGACCAAGTCTACACCTATGCCCTGCATGAAACCACCATCTATGGTAGGGGGATGGCACCACATCACGGGGCAGTAATAAGAAGGTCACATCAGTGCCCACATGCATTCAAATGTACTACAGGTGATATTTTTAAGCGTATTTCCTCTCTCTGTGACTCTGCTCAGGCCCACAGGTGGTGTTAGTAGGGGAGCACCACGCTCCCCTTTTCCCCAGAAGCCTCTGGTCTTTGACAACGGTGAGCTGACCTGTCAAACGGCAAGCGGTAGAATCAGCAAAGTGGAGTTGAGCACACACTCATTCCTGAAGCACACGGCGACAAACTCCTCGACAGAGCTCAGCAGGCAGCTCGCCCAGGCTGTCATGCTCAAAAGGTCAGCGATGCTGGAAACACTGAACCGGTGTGCTCCAGTCATCTTTTTGAAAAGCGCTATATAAATCCAATCCATCATCATTATTATTATTATTATTATCTGGAGCACTCATCCCTTTTCACTGATTTACTTTTCTTACCCACTTTTACATTTTCACTCAAATTTAACAGTTTGCTAACTTACAGAATTGCAATTTTAAGGCAGCCGATGACGACTTTGATGGAGGCGAGAAGAACCGTAAAGGACTTATAAATAACATAATCTTCCTGTCCAGGTTCAACGAAGCCTTGGCTCTGTGCAAGTCTGCAGGCACTAATGCAGACTGGGCAGAGTTGGGCAAAGCCTGCTTGGTCCACATGGAGGTTGAGCTGGCCATCCAGGTGTACCGCATGAGTGGTAATGTCGGCATGGTGCGGTCTCTGCAGAGAATCCAGGTATGCACACATGTTTTCCTGATTAGACATAGGGCGTTTCTCAATATGCGTGCTTGTGCGTATTTGCATTCTCGTGTACTCGTGATACGTCATCAGTCGGAGACCAAGTACTGTTCCAATTGAAATGCACGCGTCAAGCCGAGAACGCAAAAAGTCCCGGATGTGTTCTCGCCTGCCCGCTTTATCGAGCATGCATCGGTGTGGACTTGGTACAGCTAAATATCCCAGAATGCATTTCGTCCAAAACTCAACAGCGGACTCTCGGCACATCGTTTTCAACCCCCGCTTGCGGTCTTCTCACTACTCAGGTTAAACAAACCCCAGCAGCTGTCTATAGTATTGAGTGTCCACTAAAATAAAAATAAAAGCTTTCTAACATCTCACCTGCTTGTTTTTTATTAAGGTATGTACACGTATGTACATGTACACTATTTTTATTATTAGAGGTTTCACTACTGAGGTTAAAAATGATACATAAGTCACTTAGATCACTTCTAAATGTTAATGTTTGGTTTATTTCAGTGTTTTATTTGTTCCTGAGTAAACCGGTTTGGCTGTGATTAAAGTTAAGCTTCATAACATGTTACTCACAGTTAAATTAAGAGGGGACGGCAGTAAAACTCGGGACCTGTGACATCATCACGCACGCAGGTGTTCCAATTGTACATATCGCGAGTCCGTGCTCGCGTTCTCGGTGGGTACGTACTCCCCTGCGTTCTCGGCGATGCGTACTCACCGAGAACGCGAGTACGCTCGCGTGCACTTCAGAAATTGAGAAACGGCCATAGTCTCACCGAAAGTCCTCGATTCTAATGTGTTTTCATAAAATGATTTTAGCATTCGATTTTAATATGTTATGTGGGTATGTGTTTATTTTACATTTGTTTCTGTGTTTTAATCACGCTCACATGCCTCTGTATGTTTGGTTGTGTTGATTAATTTATGATGCCATCAACCTGGCAGGGACTACAGATGTAAATTAGCCTGTATGGCTAAATCTGGCATATTTACTTGATAAAGTTATGTTCTCATCTTAATTAATATGCATTCTCCCTTTTGAATAAACATAATTTGTGTGTCACAGATTCTTCCTGACAGACATCGCCCCTGTGTGTTCTAATTTTAGACTGGTCCACTCAATCTCTCTCATTTTCTCTTAGTATTTATGTCATTCTCTCTTTCCAGGGTACAGAGGAAATGAATTTACTGGCAGGACATTTGGCCATGTTTCTGGAGGACTACGACCGGGCCCAAGACCTTTATCTGTCCTCAAGTTCCCCAGTCGCTGCTCTGGAGGTGTGTTTGCGTCTGTGTAAACATTTAAGAGAATGAAAACTCCTTTCATTTTTTTATGCTGTCACGTGCAGTAAAATGTTAAGCTGTTCATTACAATCATGACATTTCACCTATAGTCTTATCTCCTGCTCACCTTCTCCCTGTATTTACAAAGAGGTCACTTGAAGGCAGGATGGAGGGTTTGCTGTACATATAGCTCAAGTTACAGATTACAGATTATGTTCTTTCTATTTGTTCAATTCAATTCAATTCAATTTTATTTATATAGCGCCAAATCACAACAAAAGTCGCCTCAAGGCGCTTTATATTGTACAGTAGATAGCACAATAATAAATACAGAGAAAAACCCAACAATCATATGACCCCCTATGAGCAAGCACTTTGGCGACAGTGGGAAGGAAAAACTCCCTTTTAACAGGAAGAAACCTCCGGCAGAACCAGGCTCAGGGAGGGGCGGCCATCTGCTGCGACCGGTTGTTGCAAGTGGCAGTTGGAGTTTGTAGTCAGAGGTGAAGGAAATAAAGCAGTTTTGTGTTTGTACCCATCTTTCTCATTTTCCCCCTCTCTGCGCAGTTCCAGGAGCACGATGAGGCGTGCCAGGCAGGTATGGCCAGGATGTATGTCAGGAGAGGAGCCGCTCTGGCTAACCAGAACAGGAGAAGATTTCTCAAGAAGGAATGTGGGGCCGTACTGGAGAGCATGAAGGTAGAGTCAGCCCCACATTTTTGGCAGACATTTCCACCTGAAAAAAAAAGCATCCCTAAATTTAGTCAGTTACAGCTTGAAAACCATGTGACCAAAATGAAAAACCTCAGGCTCTACAGATAAGGGACATCTGTGGGAATTTAAAAATATAATAATCCCTGTCCTTATTGCGAGTCCAGGGGAGATTTGACAAACTGGAGCAAAAATTGAGTGTGAGTAACAGCCTTGTTGGAGTGAGTCTCAGCTGCGTCTCTACCAGTTTTATAAGCCGTAGTATACACAACATATGCTGTGTATATTTTAGTCAAAATCTGTCTTGCTTTGTTTGTCAGACTTTGAAAAATGGGGACGACTGCATTTACAGATCAGAGGTGGTGTGTCTTGTTCATATCTTCATCTGTGTGTGTTTTTTCTTTATCACAGCAATACTCTGAAGCTGCTCAGCTCTATGAAGAAGGACAGTATTATGACAAAGCAGTCTCTGCCTACATTCGCTGCAAAAACTGGTGAGGCAAATATGAACACACCTTGACAAACACATCCAATCAGCACGTTTCTCATCATCTTGGTTGGATTTCACTTTATTTTGCTTCTTTCTCAGGACAAAGGTGGAAGAGCTGCTTCCAAACATCTCTTCTCCCGAGATTCACTTGCAGTATGCAAAGGCCAAGGAGGCGGAGGGCAAGTAGGTTGTTAGTTTGTGTACCTGTGTGCTGTGATGTGTGGGTCGCTGAAAGGGAACCTGACATCCTCAGAACTGTGCGCACAGATACAAGGATGCGGCACGAGCCTACGAGAGCGCGAAGGACTGGGACAGTGTGATCCGCGTGCTGCTGGACCACCTGAACAAACCAGAAGAAGCTGTTCGCATCGCCAGAGAGATGCAGAGCATCGGTGGAGCAAAGATGGTTGCCAGGTGGGATTTTACTGACCTGAAAATCCAACAAATAACTCACTTTTTTTACATTTACTGTAAAAGGGACAGCTTTAACAAATTACAGGCACTGAGTGTACAAAAACATTGGCAGTACCGTGTTATTTTATTAGTGACCTCTTGAGATTGAAGTTTACATAACTGGTGGCTGATACATTCACAAAGCTGCAACCAATGTCTATTGTTACTATAGATATAGAGAATTGAATGTCTTTTAGGCCTGTAAATGTTATTAACAGGTGATGGATGACTGTTAGAAGGATCACAGTAGAAGCTGGGAATAGCTGTGGTTCAGTGTACTTGATGTTTAAAGACTTTAAGGATTCATTCCTGTTAGGATTGGTGGTCATTCATTTTCTGTCAGCTCTGTTTGTTTCTGCTTGGTGATTTATTTATTTATTTTCCATTTGTCTGTTTGTGTGCACCCCAGGTTCTTTCTACAGTCTAACGACTATGGCTCAGCCATCCGCATCCTGGTTTCGTCCGATTGCCACGACGAAGCCTTCCAGCTGGCGCAGCAGCACGGAAAAATGGAGGTCTACGCAGACATCATCGGTCAGCCTGTTTCTGGAAATCTGAACTGTGTTTCCCTTTTGCTGTGTTTGCTTGAGGCCTGAGCTGATTTCTCTTTGTGTCATTCTGTTTAATTATGCGTAGTTTTCACTGTTGTTTCATGGCTGGTGGGTTTTGTGTTCATCAGGCTCTGAGGCGACACAGGAGAACTATCAGTGTATCGCTCTCTACTTTGAGGGAGAAAAGAAACACCTGGAGGCTGGCAAGTTCTTTCAGAAGTGTGGACAGTACAGCAGAGTAAGAGCAATGAATTCACTCATCAGTCATGTTTAGTTTTATGACGTCTGTTATTCAAACGGCTCTTTTCTTTCTGGACAACTGTCAGGCGCTGAAGAACTTCTTGTTGTGCCCTAACACCGAAGACAACCTGGCGATCGAGATGGCGATTGAGACGGTGAGAGCTGTGAGCTAAAGTGTGTGTGTGTGTGTGTGTGTGTGAGAGACATTTGTTTTATTGAAGTGTGTGTATTTCAGGTTGGCCAGGCCAAGGACAGCTCTTTGACCAATCAGCTGATAAAAGGCCGCATCCTTTGCCACGCCCTCACTGCCGATTTCCTCCACTATGGCACTGATGTGAGTGTGATCAGAGAAAAAGAATCGCCTTTGTACAAAATCTACATGTCATAGTTATATGAGGGGACATCAGTATAACACTGTCAGTTATTAAATATATATTTTTTATCTTTAGTTTAATCGTGTTTTTCTTGTCAGTCATATTTGTCCTGTTTTCACAAACACTCCTTTCACCCTCTGTGTTTTGTTTCGTTTCTTTATTTTTTTTTTCACTTGCTAACATCACTTGAATTTTTGTTTTTCTCAGTCTGGAAGTGTGGTGTGTGTCCTGGTTGAGGACTGGGAGACCGTGAGCAGTTACAGCCATTCAGTTGGTGTGAGGAAAGTGTTCCCTGACGTTATTGGCACTCGAGTTGTGTTCATCGATAACCAAAACAGCGGCTTCCTGCTCTCCCCTGCAAACGTTAGTGCATTTTTAAAAGTATGAATATTTACCTAAATAAAAAAAGATATAAAGTACCTGAGCATATTGTGTGTAACTTTTAATAAGATAACTCAAGCAATCAAGATGTGATTGAAGTGGAGTCTTTCAGCATTCATTCGGGGTCATTTACCCAAAAGAATTTGCAATAAATTCTTTAGAATTACAGTAACGTGTGTGTGTGTGTGTGTGTGTGTGTGTGTTCAATGCAGGCAACAGAGTCTTGCTTTGAGCTCCCCAACTTTTCACCCACCATCACAGGAGTGCTCTGGGACAACTGGCATGCAGGCAGAGGGGTGTTTGTAGCCTATGATGATGACCAAGTCTACACCTATGCCCTGCATGAAACCACCATCTATGGTAGGGGGATGGCACCACATCACGGGGCAGTAATAAGAAGGTCACATCAGTGCCCACATGCATTCAAATGTACTACAGGTGATGTTTTTAAGCATATTTCCTCTCTCTGTGACTCTGCTCAGGCCCACAGGTGGTGTTAGTAGGGAGCACCGCGCTCCCCTTTTCCCAGAAGCCTCTGCTCTTTGACAATGGTGAGCTGACCTGTCAAATGTCGTGCGGTAAAAACAGCAAAGTGGAGTTGAGCACACACTCATTCCTGAAGCACACGGCGACAGACTCCTCGACAGAGCTCAGCAGGCAGCTCGCCCAGGCTGTCATGCTCAAAAGGTCAGCGATGCTGGAAACACTGAACCGGGTGTGCTCCAGTCATCTTTTTGAAAAGCGCTATATAAATCCAATCCATCATTATTATTATTATTATTATCTGGAGCACTCATCCCTTTTCACTGATTTACTTTTCTTACCCACTTTTACATTTTCACTCAAATTTAACAGTTTGCTAACTTACAGAATTGCAATTTTAAGGCAGCCGATGACGACTTTGATGGAGGCGAGAAGAACCGTAAAGGACTTATAAATAACATAATCTTCCTGTCCAGGTTCAACGAAGCCTTGGCTCTGTGCAAGTCTGCAGGCACTAATGCAGACTGGGCAGAGTTGGGCAAAGCCTGCTTGGTCCACATGGAGGTTGAGCTGGCCATCCAGGTGTACCGCATGAGTGGCAATGTCGGCATGGTGCGGTCTCTGCAGAGAATCCAGGTATGCACACATGTTTTCCTGATTAGACATAGGGCGTTTCTCAATATGCGTACTTGTGCGTACTTGCATTCTCGTGTACTCGTGATACGTCCTCAGTCGGAGACCAAGTACTGTTCCAATTCGAAGTACGCATCAAGCCGAGAACGCAAAAAAGTCCCGGATGTGTTCTCGCTCCGCCCGTTTTATCGAGCATGCATCGGTGTGGACTTGGTACAGCTAAATATCCCAGAATGCATTTCGTCCAAAACTCAACAGCGGACTCCCGGCACATCGTTTTCACCCCCCCCCGCTTGCGGTCTTCTCACTACTCAGGTTAAACAAACCCCAGCAGCTGTCTATAGTATTGAGTGTCCACTAAAATAAAAATAAAAGCTTTCTAACATCTCACCTGCTTGTTTTTATTAAGGTATGTACACGTATGTACATGTACACTATTTTTATTATTAGAGGTTTCACTACTGAGGTTAAAAATGATACATAAGTCACTTAGATCACTTCTAAATGTTAATGTTTGGTTTATTTCAGTGTTTTATTTGTTCCTGAGTAAACCGGTTTGGCTGTGATTAAAGTTAAGCTTCATAACATGTTACTCACAGTTAAATTAAGAGGGGACGGCAGTAAAAACTCGGGACCTGTGACATCATCACGTACGCAGGTGTTCCAATTGTACATATCGCGAGTCCGTGCTCGCGTTCTCGCGGCGTACTCCCCTCTCGTTCTCGGCGATGCGTACTCACCGAGAACGCGAGTACGTACTCGCGTACTTGAGAATTAAGAAACGGCCATAGTCTCACCGAAAGTCCTCGATTCTAATGTGTTTTCATAAAATGATTTTAGCATTCGATTTTTAATATGTTATGTGGGTATGTGTTTATTTTACATTTGTTTCTGTGTTTTAATCACGCTCACATGCCTCTGTATGTTTGGTTGTGTTGATTAATTTATGATGCCATCAACCTGGCAGGGACTACAGATGTAAATTAGCCTGTATGGCTAAATCTGGCATATTTACTTGATAAAGTTATGTTCTCATCTTAATTAATATGCATTCTCCCTTTTGAATAAACATAATTTGTGTGTCACAGATTCTTCCTGACAGACATCGCCCCTGTGTGTTCTAATTTTAGACTGGTCCACTCAGTCTCTCTCATTTTCTCTTAGTATTTATGTCATTCTCTCTTTCCAGGGTACAGAGGAAATGAATTTACTGGCAGGACATTTGGCCATGTTTCTGGAGGACTACGACCGGGCCCAAGACCTTTATCTGTCCTCAAGTTCCCCAGTCGCTGCTCTGGAGGTGTGTTTGCGTCTGTGTAAACATTTAAGAGAATGAAAACTCCTTTCATTTTTTTATGCTGTCACGTGCAGTAAAATGTTAAGCTGTTCATTACAATCATGACATTTCACTGCATGCAGAACATCTGTAACGATAACATTGTTCATGTAGTATTGTGTGTGTGTCTTTGTGTGTATTAGATGAGAAGAGACTTGCTGCACTGGGACAGTGCTCTCATGTTAGCCAAGAGGCTAGCAGAAGATCAGATTCCCTTTATATCCAAAGAATATGCTGTTCATCTAGAATTTGTGTAAGTGTTTACACACATTGCACAGGTTTAGTACTGACCTGATTTGTCTAGACTCTCAGTAAATTTCTCTCTCTGTGTGTTTGTAGTGGAGATTATGTTAATGCGTTGGCACACTATGAAAAAGGCATGACTCACAACAGCAAAGTAAGCACAATCTCATGTTGACAATTCTGTTTTTCCTTGTAAGTAATGTTTGTGACTTAGTGTTAGTTTTTTTTTTTGTTTTCATAGCGGAAAATGTCACCTATAGTCATATCTCCTGCTCACCTTCTCCCTGTATTTACAAAGAGGTCACTTGAAGGCAGGATGGAGGGTTTGCTGTACATATAGCTCAAGTTACAGATTACAGATTATGTTCTTTCTATTTGTTGCAGGTGGCAGTTGGAGTTTGTAGTCAGAGGTGAAGGAAATAAAGCAGTTTTGTGTTTGTACCCATCTTTCTCATTTTCCCCCTCTCTGCACAGTTCCAGGAGCACGATGCGGCGTGCCAGGCAGGTATGGCCAGGATGTATGTCAGGAGAGGAGCCGCTCTGGCTAACCAGCACCCGAGCAGAGATCTCAAGAAGGAATGTGGGGCCATACTGGAGAGCATGAAGGTAGAGTCAGCCCCACATTTTTGGCAGACATTTCCACCTGAAAAAAAAAAGCATCCCTAAATTTAGTCAGTTACAGCTTGAAAACCATGTGACCAAAATGAAAACCTCAGGCTCTACAGATAAGGGACATCTGTGGGAATTTAAAATATAATAATCCCTGTCCTTATTATGAGTCCAGGGAGATTTGACAAACTGGAGCAAAAATTGAGTGTGAGTAACAGCCTTGTTGGAGTGAGTCTCAGCTGCGTCTCTACCAGTTTTATAAGCCGTAGTATACACAACATATGCTGTGTATATTTTAGTCAAAATCTGTCTTGCTTTGTTTGTCAGACTTTGAAAAATGGGGACGACTGCATTTACAGATCAGAGGTGGTGTGTCTTGTTCATATCTTCATCTGTGTGTGTTTTTTCTTTATCACAGCAATACTCTGAAGCTGCTCAGCTCTATGAAGAAGGACAGTATTATGACAAAGCAGTCTCTGCCTACATTTGCTGCAAAAACTGGTGAGGCAAATATGAACACACCTTGACAAACACATCCAATCAGCACGTTTCTCATCATCTTGGTTGGATTTCACTTTATTTTGCTTCTTTCTCAGGACGAAGGTGGAAGAGCTGCTTCCAAACATCTCTTCTCCCGAGATTCACTTGCAGTATGCAAAGGCCAAGGAGGCGGAGGGCAAGTAGGTTGTTAGTTTGTGTACTTTAAGGATTCATTCCTGTTAGGATTGGTGGTCATTCATTTTCTGTCAGCTCTGTTTGTTTCTGCTTGGTGATTTATTTATTTATTTTCCATTTGTCTGTTTGTGTGCACCCCAGGTTCTTTCTACAGTCTAACGACTATGGCTCAGCCATCCGCATCCTGGTTTCGTCCGATTGCCACGACGAAGCCTTCCAGCTGGCGCAGCAGCACGGAAAAATGGAGGTCTACGCAGACATCATCGGTCAGCCTGTTTCTGGAAATCTGAACTGTTTCCCCCTTTTGCTGTGTTTGCTTGAGGCCTGAGCTGATTTCTCTTTGTGTCATTCTGTTTAATTATGCGTAGTTTTCACTGTTGTTTCATGGCTGGTGGGTTTTGTGTTCATCAGGCTCTGAGGCGACACAGGAGAACTATCAGTGTATCGCTCTCTACTTTGAGGGAGAAAAGAAACACCTGCAGGCTGGCAAGTTCTTTCAGAAGTGTGGACAGTACAGCAGAGTAAGAGCAATGAATTCACTCATCAGTCATGTTTAGTTTTATGACGTCTGTTATTCAAACGGCTCTTTTCTTTCTGGACAACTGTCAGGCGCTGAAGAACTTCTTGTTGTGCCCTAACACCGAAGACAACCTGGCGATCGAGATGGCGATTGAGATGGTGAGAGCTGTGAGCTAAAGAGTGAGTGAGTGTGTGTGCGTGCGTGCATGTGTGTGTGAGACATTTGTTTTATTGAAGTGTGTGTATTTCAGGTTGGCCAGGCCAAGGACAGCTCTTTGACCAATCAGCTGGTAGATTACCTGATGGGGGAAAGTGACGGCATGCCCAAGGTAACTGCATCACCAGAGCCTTTTGTTTCAGGTTGAACTCAGCAAGCATATTCTGATTATTAACTTATTGTTCTGCAGGATCTTTACTGCCTTTTCTCCCTGTGAATATATTTTTTGTAGCGTCGTGAGTTTTGGTGTAATATTAAAAAGGACCCAGAATATTTAGACTTTCTTCACAAATGTTCTGTTTCAAGAGGTAATGGGACAGCAGATCTGTGATTAGAGAGCAACCGGGAGTTTGTTTGACAGATTGTCTGTAGTAGGCATTACTTTGAAGGACTGAAGAAGATTTTCGGTACTGCTGAGGCTTTCCTGTTTTAAACCGTGTTTCTGAGACATTGTTTATCTGGAGAAAACTAGAAAAACTGCAGTCTGCCTGTAAATTGTGCCTCAGTTTTCTTAGTCAGTTTAAACTCTACGCACTTGAGGCAGTTTTCTTATGCCTGATGGTTAAAATGGGTGAGTCTCTGCTTTTTAGTTTAGTTTAGCTTTGCAAGATTTTTATGTGTCAATATCTCTTGCTTTAAATTATCCACTGTCCATTTCCTAAACCATGTATCAAGTTTATTGGGAGTGACCAGGATGGACTAGATTAGAAATGATATTCTGTAAATTAGTGTATCAGAGAGTTAGAGACAAGGCTGAGACGGTTTGGATATGTGCAGAGGAGGAACAGTGGATATACCAGACAAAGGATGTTGAAAATGGAGCTTCCAGGCAGGAGAAAATGACAGAGACCACAGAAGATGGCTCATGGATGTCGTGAATGGGGATATGCGGAGGGTTGGTGTGGCAGATGATTGCGTTAGGGACTGGGTGAGAGGGACAGAGATGATCTGCTGTGATGACTTGTATAGGGAGCAGCTGAAAGAAGAATATGAAGAAGAAGAAGAAGTGGGTCCCAGGGGAGTTAGAGGTGTCCCAGCTGTCACAGGAAGCCTCTGATAGATGGGTCACCAGTCTGGCACACAACTTAAACCAGATAGTTGAGATGAATTCTGCAGCTGTTACTGTTTTATGCTGAGAGAGCCCTGTGAAATTTAAGAGGGAAACTTTTTAAATCTATTAGTTCATGTTTCTCTTTTCCTCCCAGGATGCAAAGTACCTGTCCCAGCTGTATACGGCCCTGCAGCAGTACAGGGAGGCAGATCGCACTGCCATCATTATCGCCAGAGAAGAGCAGAGTCAAAATCCTGGGTCTTTTGACCCAGCGTTTTGAGTTTTAGTTTATTTTGATGTTCATGATATGTTTAAGTTCTTTAGGTTATCTAAGTTCACTTGCTTATTAGTTTCCCCTTGTGTTTTCAACCCCTGTTAAGTCTCCCTTGCCCTTCATGTGTTTCATGTCTGTTTCTTATGTTTTCAAGTTCATGTAGTCATGTCTGCGTTTCATTACGTTTCCTATTTTATTTTGTAAGAGGTCCTGTGCTCTGTGTTTTGTTTTACTCTTTCCCTGTGGCGTTGTTGTGTTCATGTTGTGTCTACTGTGCCTTTCTGTCCCATGTTTCAGGTCCCTATGTTCTCTCCTCAGTTGCTGTTAAGTTTACATGTCTAGAGTTTAGTAGGTGTGCTTCCTGTTTTACTGAGAAGGTCCGTGTCTGATGTCAGTGATTCTAGTTTTGCTTCCCTTGTCTCGTCCAGCCTGATTACTCCCAGCTGTGCTCTCCTTCTGTCTCATTCCCTCGTTATCCCTCAGTGTATTTAAGCCCTGTGTTCCTTGTTGTCAGTGTCGTAGTCTTCCTCATGGCTGTGTTTCCCTGTGTGTCAGTTTATCCATGCCCCAGTTTAGTTTTGTTATGTTTTTTGTGCCGTTCTGCAATAAAGCAGTTTTTTTGAGTTTAATTCCTGCATGTTGAGTTTTGCATTTGGGTCCTTTTCCTGCCTACACACAGCCGAAACATGACAGAAGACGTGGCATCGTTCTAATCCCATATGGGAGCAGCCAGGCACTTACTGACTAACACTGCAAAACAGAATTGTTAAAGTATTAATTTTAATTTCAATTCAGGTTAGATTTTTTTTTGTGCGCAACGCAGATTTTCTGTCTTGCAGAGACCATGCCAGCAGTGCGCAATGCGCACGCGTCGCGCAGCTTAGAGGGAACATTGCATGCTACTATCCCATCCAGACAATACCTTTCAGGGAAAATCTTGCACATTTCAGCAGGATTCCTAAACCTCACACTGCATCTATTACAGCAGCACGGCTTCATAATGGAAGTCTGGGAGCTAACCTGACTTGTAGTCCAGACCTTTCACTAACTGAAAACATTTGATACATCACGAAAAAAAAAAAAATGCCACGAAGAACATCCAGGACTTTTGAGCAGCTTGAATCCTCTATCAGACAAGATTAGGACAACATTCCTCTCACAGGAATCCAGCAGTCAGTCTCCTCCGTTTCCAGATGTTGTTAGAAGAAGACAGCATCCTACACAGTGGGAATCATGGCCCTTTCCAAACTTTTTTTAATGTGTTGTTCAAAATGAAGAAATACTTTTCTAAAAAGGATACATCTGATATGTCTTATATGTAATCTATTGTGATTAAAATATGGGTTTATGACATTTGCAAATCATTCCAATCTGTTTTTATTTACATTTGCTTACACAGCGTCCCTACTGTTGTTATCTGGATTTGTACATTTGACCGTATCTGGCAGATACAGTCAATCACAATGTTGGTGATTGACTGTGAAGAAGGAACTCGTGTTTAGCTTTGTTCTTTTCTTGTCTTGTTTGTCTCACTGATTCTTAGCTATTCCCAGACTCTTCGCCTCTATCTGGCGGGGGGGTCTCTCTTTCTGGCCGTTTCTCTCCCAGCTTGACGTCCTCATCTCTCTCTTTTAATCTATAATCTATGATGGATGCTATAAACATGTGTCAAGGATGAACACTGTGGAGCACAGTGGGTTAGCATAACATAACCCACTGCTTGTGTGGAAGCTAATGAAGGTAAAATGCTGTGATGACCATGAAGCTACAGACACAGGACTCAAAAGCACAACTTAGAGAGATAGAATTAAAAGTTAAAAAACAAACAAACTGTTGGAGTGAATTGTTAATGTTTGTCATTTCTATGCTTGCCAACTCTGATGAAAGGGATTCCACTGTCCTTCCCCCCAGATTCTCGAGGTTCTGGTTAGGGGGGGCTGTAATGTTTTATTGCAGATACATCCTATCTGGAAGATCTGCTTCTTTTGATGTAAGCTTCCTGCGTTTACGACCCTTTGGTCAGCAGGAGGTACCACACACACACACACACACACACTCCTACTTACATATAGAAGTTCACACATATACATACAAAGCCTTAGAACCATGTGGGCGTTGCTTTGCTGTGTTTTGTGTGAACTGTCTCTCAATAAAAGGCAGCGAGAGGAGGCCATCGTGGGGGTCATTCGTGATGAGCTAAGATACCAACGAGGCCTCCCTTGCGCAAGTAATCGATCGAACGCTGTTGCCTTGTTTTTCTTTCATGGGAATAAGTCCTGGATACAGCGGGGTCTGAGTTTAGACCCAACACAAACCACTCTTCACTTTAGCAAAAAAGTTTGGTAATCTCTCAGCTGCTGACAGGGACCAGGCCATGGCAGTTCAGGGAAACTTGGAAGTCAAATTCCCTAAAAATGTACACTGGGAACTAGAGGCTGGAGCACACAAGTCTGGCACAGAAAGAGAGGTACAGCCATATTAAATAAACTCTGGGAATGGCACAATGAGGCACAGATGACACTCATGATGGTGGAGCTGACACAACACTGAAGTGCCTGAACCACGTGTATTAAAATAAAATAGGAAAGCATGATGAATGACAGGGAAATAGAAAACATGACCCAAGGTGCAAGGCGAGACATCGTGTGTGTGTATCTGGCGTAAACAAGGTTAAACCTGAGGTGCTGTTGGACTGCCAGCCTGTCGTATTATCACCATATGGCAAAGCTCTCATCAGCCGTGCCATCTGGCTGCTGGAGTACTCTGCCGCTCTGCTCATCAGCCAGGCCTTCCTTTCGGTTACAGCTGAAATTAAAAGTGCAGCTTCCTGAGAATATATCACTTTCCCTCAGAAAACCATATTTTGTGGTCCTAAATGAAGTTATATTTCAAAAGTGAAACTGCAGATAATTAATCATAGAAATTAGTTTTATGTGTTTATTTCTTTATTTCTGTGATGTAAGATTGTGTGGTTACATTTATAACAGAGCAATAATTTGTTTTAAAGTTAAACTTTCTTTGATGTAGAAATAAATGAACAAATAAATAAATAAAAAGCACCACTTAGTCACTGTACTTTTCATTAATCACAGTATTCTCTTATCCCAAAACAGGGGACATGCAGTATAGTTGAAATTTTGCAGACTAGTTGTTTGGTTGCTGAAAAACTGAGTGAGACTGCTCTTTGTGTGGCTGAAAGGAGAATTCAAAGAAAGATTAGGTTAGAGCATTGATGAACTAATGGTAGCACACACCAGAAGGTCAAGTAGGAGTATGATGCAACAGAGAGCATGCAGCTGTTAGAACTAATAATCGATCAAAACCTTCTTAGATGCAACATGAGCACCGAATTTCCCACAATTCCTGCCCTGTTTTGATTTGTGGAAAACTGAATATTTTGACCATCACTATAAGCAAAGCTGAGTTTGCTTCATGCATATATTGCTTGAAGATTGTCCACCAGATTGGATGTGATATGACATATGTCCTCTATGGAAAAATATGTCCTCCAAACTGGTTGGCAAGTGGTTCCTTGGGTTCCTGACAGTTGCTGGTGAAATCAGATGCAAAGAGGTCGCTGTGCAAAAAAACATCCTTACAGTTGCTTTGGCCATTAACAGGTTTCCATGGATGCCTGTAGTTTGCATGGAAGACACAGACTTGTCTGCAAACACTCTACCTTCAAAGTAAAAGTGTGCCTCAATAGTGCAGCAATGGCTCAACTTTTACTTTGAAGGCTAACAATTTCGGTTTTCTAGCTGTGTTGCATTTTCCACAGTTTCACTGTAACTAGGAGAATACATGTCAACTAGTCAGATTCTTTCATGCATACTACAAGTGACACGTAGCAGTCTGTTAGCAACCAAAGCAAGGTGTTTGCAGGTAGGAAATATATGTTTTGCTTTAGTGCACAGTAGCTGCCAGGGGGGGTCACTGACTGTCACTAGGCCTGAGAGATGGGGCTTTATTAAACTTACCCTACAGTGGCACATGTTCAAAATGACAGACAAGTCAACATCATATGATTAGTGATCACATGACAACAAAACCTGAATACAGTACATGCTGTACCATTCAGTTCACGTTTCACGATTGTCAAACTTCCTGCATCATCCATTTACTTAACCATAATCAAAAGCATTTCCAGAGAAGACATAATTCAACTGCATTTTAGTGTTATATTCATGTTTGGAAAAGGGACCTTTCATTTACTATACACAACATTATTCTTCAGCATTTGCTTAGAAAGCCTAAATTTGTTGTTTCCAACTCCAGGCCTCTCTCTGCTTCTTTACATCCCCTCACTCTAGTCTCACCCTCCCTTTTCTGCATTCTTGAAATAAAAAGCAGAATATTGTCCAATTCCCATTAGTTATGACTGGGTGGAAGCAGTTTATTTCCTGGTGGTATTGTCTAGTATATGTCAGCTGGAAAGAGGCGTCATCTGCAAAAGCTGTCAGTCTGACATCAGCTCCCTGAGTGACGCCTGTCACATCCCTGCTAGACTCAGTCCGATAGTCAGCAAAGTGCTCAAAGAACTTTGGGTGGCTGGGAACGACAGTAAACACAGGATTGTTGTTGTAATGGTGCAGAGATTATATTGAGCTAAGTTGCGATTATCCTAAAAATCGTACTTTGCCTCAGTCACAGCACTGACACTGCACACTCTCTTTATTCCCCTGCCTCTCTGTCAATCCCTACCCTATCTTTTTTTTTTTGCTATAGAAAAAAATCTTCATGTTTATTTATCAAAGCCTTTTTCATATGTGATCCAAACTCTGCCTCTGCTAGTTCTTTTTTCAGATTGAATTATTTACCTTTAACAATTGCTTGGTATTCATCTTTTTTCTTCTTCCTCCCTCTGAATCTCCAAGGAGCTACAGACTCTACAGACAGTGTAATTTAGATCAATAGCTTGGAGCATCCACCCTGAGCCACAGCATGCTCCTCCACAGTCAGCTGTTGGAAGACAAGAGAAGATCAAACTAACAGAGCAGAGATAATAGCAGAAGGTTTAGATGCATTATCTAAACACTGAAGAATGTGAGAGACTCTGAAGCTCTTCACAGTTATCGCTCCCTTTTGCCGGCCTGATCCTGTCAGTCCCGGTCCTCTCTTTAACGGTGATTCATGTCACTTCACCAGAACAGCAAGCTGGCTGAGACAGAGAGGTGGCTAACGGCAGCTAACACTGTGAACATGGTAAATGCACAGCTTATAAGGGTGCAAGTGTTTTCATTAATTAGTGAGCAACATCCATTAGCATAAGTACACGTCTGAATGGAAACACAAAGAAAGGAATAACAGACAGACCAATAGACAGTGACCAAGGAGACAGACAGTCAAACAAACACATGCAGTGAGACACTTAGACCCTCTCTGTGTGCCTGTGGCTGTCCAAGCAGTTGGAATAAATTGACTGGCTCATTAAGATTTATGTCCGCTATCCAAAACCATCTCATTTCCTCTATGCTTTACATTTATCAAAATGTCAGTTTGCTGTAATGTAGCCTGCTGCTTCATAATTCACTTCAATTCTGAACTGCCATTGGAAAGCTGTAATACACAGCAGTAAATGCGCTGAGGGCTCCAGT
Source organism: Oreochromis aureus (assembly GCF_013358895.1). Lineage (NCBI taxonomy): Eukaryota > Metazoa > Chordata > Actinopteri > Cichliformes > Cichlidae > Oreochromis > Oreochromis aureus. The sequence continues at coordinate 32,224,145 of NC_052958.1, read as the reverse complement.
GCCTGTTGGACAAATGGTGTTAAGTATCACTGACGAAATTAGGATGGCATCAGAGATCCATGCAGGGCAGGCTGCATGTTAAGTGAAAGGCTTTCTTGTCTCCGTATTCTCAGCAGTGAGGACATGCTGTGTTCACTGTCTGGTTTCTGGCATACTAAATGGAATATTTCAGGGTTTACAGTAGCACGACTTTGCCACAATCAGCATTTTGCTCAGTGTACAGAGCAGCAAAAGCTACAACTAGATCTTCCCCCCAGGCATCTGAACAGCGCCGCTGAAATGAGATGAATGTCTTTGGACAAAGTGTGCCAGTTGGCAGAGAAAATAGAAGACAATGAACTGCGGTGATTGCTGTTGCATTTGCTTACTCAATTCCACTTTGTCTACAGCGATTTACTCGTGTTGTATGCTGCCTCCTAAGAGTTCCAGAAGAGCCAGGAAATGAAAAGAAACCTCTTACTGCACTCCCCTGCTCTATGATGGGTTACTAACTACTGAATTTTTCGGTGTGGTAAAAATAAAGAATATATCTTTAAAATAGAATTTAAAACAATTAAAAAACCCTCATAGTTCATTGTTTAAAGGCAAATGTAAAAATGTAAATGACTGCCCTCTTGTTTGCCTTTGAAGACACTGGGAAGTGAAAGAGAGATTTGTGGCAGAAAAAAGTGAGAACAAATGGAGGACTCTTTCTAAATGCTAACTGACTGTAGATGGTAAATATTGCTGTAACTTCTTGCCTTTCACACTTACTATAGGACTGATTTGGTTCATTGAAATTTATGGTCAGCTAAAATGAATGTTTCCAAAGAAGATGTACTTTGTCTAGAGAGTAATTCAAGAAAGCATAGCAAAGGAATAGCATGCCAACTATGATTATCTACTACTCTGTATCTACGAGGGACTATCTAGCACTTTGATCTTGATGTTGTTTCCAGAGTTTTCATGTTTTCTGTTATTTTTAGGTGTGAATGTGCGAGTGAATGTGAGCATGAATGGTTGTCTGTCCCTGTGTGTTGGCCCTGCGACAGACTGGCGACCTGTCCAGGGTGTACCCCGCCTCTCGCCCTATGACAGCTGGGATAGGCTCCAGCGCCCCCAGCGACCCTGGAAAGGATAAGCGAGGCGAATGGATTCTGTTATTTTTAGTAAGTTTAAAAAAAAACCCAATTAAAAACATTTATGATCCCCAGGATCTTAGTGATCTCTTAATTGAGGTTTCTTGTAAACAAATGCAAGTTGCTGCCACATTTTATCATAGAGTTTTACCTATAGACTGTACATTAAAATGGACAGCCACTTTGACATCATCTATTGTTTTTAAGATTAGAGTTAGCATTTTGGCAGTTATAAAGTGATATAAAGTGATTTTTTTATTTGTTTGTTTGTTTTTGTCTTTTGCTTTTGTAATTTGTTTCCCACTTTTATAAGCTAGCTTGATTAGTACATTTGATCCTTAATTCTCTCTGACAGCAAATGGGACGCTAATTTGGGCTACTGAAAAAGATACTGTATTTACTGGAAAAACTGAAGTATTTTAGTAAAACGTCTTGATGCATTCTCAATCATCCAGGTAAGTAAATCTTCAAAAGTTCATTCTGTTCATCTAGGCGTAGCATTTTCAGTGGGAGAAACATTTAAGTCACTCATCCAAGTTACTGAAGAAGTCACTTGGATGAGTGACGCAAACGCTTTCTCCACTGAAAATGCTACGTCCAGATGAACAGAATCATATTTTGGTAAAAATAATGGTAAAAGGCCTGTATTTGTATAGCGCTTTACTAGTCTCTAAGGACCCCAAAGTGCTTTACACAACCTGTCATCCACCCATTCACACACACATTCACACACTGGTGATGGCAAGCTACGTTGTAGCCACAGCCACCCTGGGGTGCACTGACAGAGGTGGGGCTGCCGGACACTGGTGCCACCGGGCCCTCTGACCACCACCAGTAGGCAACGGGTGAAGTGTCTTGCCCAAGGACACAACGACCGAGACTGTCCAAGCTGGGGCTCGAACCGGCAACCTTCCGATTACAAGGCGAACTCCCAACTCTTGAGCCACGATCGCCCCGAATGACGCCCGAATGACACAAATTGTCATTCAAAACAGCCACAGCCATTAATTAATAATAATATAACCATATTATATAACCCTCATATAAATGAGTGGGTAATAACCTATAAAAATGTATCCCATCTTGTTTTCAAGACAAGAAAACAAGAGAAAAGAACAGACCCAAAACAAGTTGTACCTTGATATAACCAAGGCCGTTTATGCAATGAATGGGCCTTTTAACATGGGAGTCTTAGGGAACGGTCTTCCTTTTGGAGCCAGCACCAACCTGCCGGTTGATGGATTGTAGTCTCTTTTTTTCTTTTGATAAAACTTTAAAACTTCAGAGCCATTAAAATAGCTTTTTAATTACTAAACTACTCAATTCATTTTGGATTTTTCATTAATAGCATGGAAGGTACTGCATCTGCAATTTTGCAACCTTGTGTAGGATAATGATAATTAAATTAATCTTGAATCTTTTTCAAAGCCATTGATCTGTGAAATGGTTTGACACCATTGGTAAGACTATGTGTCCTACCATCCTCATACACAAGGATGCAAATACATGAAATAAACAAATCTGAAACCCACTCATAGTCAAATTCTTGCCATGGATGTCTTGCTCCTTTCCCTTTGCATGGTAAGAAATTCCCCATTGTAACTGTGACTAAAACTAAGAATTGGTTTTAAGAAAGTGTGTTAACTTTGCAGTGAAGTTGTATTTTAAATGCTGGCACCACGTGATGATACAATCCTGAAATAATTATAACAGTGTATCTTGTGATAAGACTTGTCACTGTCATCCTTCATAAACAGATTTAGAGCTTGAGTGAAGAGGCATAATGGAATAGCAGACAGAAAATGATCTGGCAGTATTGCCTTGGGGACCTGTCTGGGGCAGTAGGCTCCTGCATAGTAGAGTGTTCAGTGCAAAGCCATCAGCTTAAACACAAGAACATTCAATATTTGTGCATTCAGTCAGGTTAAATTAGGCTGTTATTGTAGTGTTACATAGCTTTGTTCCTTCGGATTGATTAGTTAAGGCAATGGCATGTTACGGTTCTCTTAAATTGAACCTTCTTTCTCTCAGCTTCCTAATAAACTTGCAGGCAAGGAGAAGGGGAATAAGGGAATCAAGACTGACAGAGAGTGAGAAAGAGATTCATTAATGGAAGTGAAGTGTTTCTATTATTGTTTTCTCTTAAACTACTTGCTTATCGTCAGCATAAGTACTGGAAGCAAGAGGGAGACAAGCTTCTGTCGATGGAACTAGGCTAGCTGTTTCCCATGTTCCTATCTCCGTGCTAAACTAAGCTAAGGTAGTTATCTCCTGATCAAAGCTCCATTGTTGAAGCCCCTGAAAAGTTGGTTTCAAACTGGAAGTAAATTTGGATACTATTTAACATTAATCACGATCTCAGTTAAACTTAAGAGAATTATGTAGCCACTTATTTGCTTAGAATTAAATACACAGCTAATGTGTTTCATCAGGACTGTTTGTGTAATCACAAACTATATGTAAAAGATAGAGACACTGATCACTTATTGGTTTGTGAATTTTAATACTGTTTTCCTCAATTTAGCCATTTTAGTCAGCCCTGCATTTTTTAGGAGGTAGGGATCACCATATTTGGAGAAGCTGGAATGCTTACTCATCAGCTAACATTAACTAGCTTCATTAGCAAGGTGCCTCTTTAGACTACAGTATGAGCAAAACACACAGGTTATACTAGCATAATCAAACTGAATCACAATATATTTAACCATAGCACTGTAGCACGAGATAGCTAACAGCCTGTGTGTACTTTTAATCCACTTTTGGTTCTTATAAAAAATACTGATGAGATTTATTTATATAAATTTACTTTATTTCTTTGCTTGTTTCCATTGCAAAATTGAGCATTTTGGCACAGGAAGTAGGAACTAGCTTTGCGGAACTAGCCTCAAGTTTCCTCTACCCTACCTGCAGTTTTTGTGACTTCTATGTTAGATTTATTTTTCAGATTTTAATTTTCATTTGATTGTCAGTAGTGGGAGAATAATACAGAAAAAACTGTCATTGCACCTTTGATTCATAGCTTGAGCACAGTACTAAAAACAATTTAGGATTAGTCTAATATATCTGTGAAATGTAGCCAGTATAGAAAAAAATAAAGTCACTGATGCAAACTTTGAATGCATCGTGCTTCCTTGTTGAAACCTGAAACTGGTACCCACAGTTTGATATATTCGGCAAGTTGATCACTGACAGTTATTTTAGATTGGAGAAACTAGTTGGTTTATGATAGTAGTGGTTAAACGCCTCAAACTGATTTGGGGAGAAGTCTGCAGATTTTTTGTAAGGTTTCTTCTTTCTAACTCCCAGCCACCAATTTTCCAGCATTTACCAGCCTTTTACGTAGCTCTCCCTCAGACCCCTAAACACACAATGAGGAGTTGGAACTCTGTAATTTGAACTGTCTTTCTATCTTGAAGAAAATACCTTTCATAATTAATGGCTTGGTGTATATCTCTCCTTCTGTCAGAAAGAGAACCTCGTTTCCTTCCCAACACATTGGGGGACGTAGAGATGGATCCACCTATTAGACCTGCTGGTGAGGTCTTTCATTAATTATGTCCTGCTATCATTTTGTAGCATCATCATTTATTGAGCTCTGTCCTCCTCCCTCTCAGCATACAGAAATGTGCTCTATAATGAAAGAGGGTGACCTCAGTGACCTGCTTCCTGTTTTGAAACAGAGATTAAAAAATATCCCACTGATGCAGCAATCTTTCCGTGGCACTTTTTGTTTTGATAGATCGAACACAATCCCTTTCTATGGGTGATTTTGCTGGGAAAAAGCACTGACTATTTTCTACACGGATGTTTGTCCTTGTTAAAAATGTTTTATGGATGTTCATCTTGAAGTGCTTTGGAGGTAATAAACTTCAGGGAAAAAAAAATCAAAGATCCTCAGCAGGAGATGCACATAATGGGATTTCTGCATTGGCCGGGGGACGTTGCTCTTCTCTGAAATGTACCATGGCACCGACATGACAACTTTTCTCCCGCTCCTCTCTCCCTCTGTGTTGCAGGTGTGAGTTCATCCTCTGGTGGTCAGCTTCTCGTTTCCCTGGGCAGTCTGCTTGATGACCAGCACTGGCACCATGTAAAGCTGGAGCGGCTCAGCACTCACCTAAACCTGACCGTGGATAAAAATACACAGCAGGTTCAAATACCGGCTGATCTCAGCCACTGGCACATTCACATGGTGAGAGGAAACACACACACACACACACACACACACACACACACACATTTTAAAGCAAACGTGTCAAAAGCGCATCCACTCCTGCAGAAATATTCATTTGTTCACCAGCGTGAGTGAGTTACTCGTTAAATAAATCAGACAGGACATTCAAGTCATATTAGTTCTCCTAGTGAATGAAAAGGCAGAAGGTGGGCAGCTTTCTGTGCCAAACCAGCTTGAGAGAGTTTTTTCAAAAGGTCTATTCAGTGCATAATTTAACTGTGTGAGTGTACTGAGGCAATGAAGAGGTGTTTTTGAGCTTATTTTTCTGCTTTAAAAGGCAGCGTACTCTGTGAATGAACCTCTTACAGCAACCTTGATGCCATTCAGAGGGAGACGGTAATATTATTATAGTGTGTTTTGGAATTACTGTGCAGCTGACAGTGGCGGCTGTCCAGAGCCACGGACTGCAGAAACCCATCCTGTCCAACAGGAACTTTCATGGCTGCCTGGAGAACCTGCTGTACAGCGACATCAACTTAATAGACCTGGCCAAACACGGCAGTTCGCAGGTCGCGGTAGTGGTGAGTCATTATATTTCAACATTTTATGAATTAAGTTTACCACATGCACTAAAAGTAATAGTGTGGTACAATTTTGCCTACTCATCGCTTGTCACTCATGATGCCGAACTAAAGCTGTAATGTTATTAATTTAAGTTTTGCATGTTTATATTAATAATTCTGAGGACATCTCTTTGTATACATGCAGTTTTAAAAAGTTTAGTAGAAAAAAAGCAAAGGTTTTTGAGGAGTGTCAGATTGAAAACAACTGCTATATGTCACCATTTAGTGTAGTAACTCCTTTCTTTTACACAAAGCTTTCATTGTTAAATATGTTAAAAATAAAAATGACCTCATCTTAGTGTGCGTAAAAGAGAAAAGCTGAGTCCAAGTCCAAAGCCACCTCAAAGAGTATAGAATCTGTTCTGTCAGTACAGTATTCATTGTTGTGTTGGGGTTCACTTGCCAGTTCATCTTCATGCGTCTCTGCTTGTGTAGGATGTATGGCACATTCATCTGTCCTTTAGCAGCAAGTGCCTTGACTGCCTCCACAATCAATTTGTAATATCTGTAAAGTATTGTAAATATTTTCTTTCAGCTTTTTGTTTTGTTTTGCAAGAACTGCAATGCTGAGTCCTATATGACATTTCAAACCTACGAGAAAAGAAGAGATTTCTGAGCATACATTGAAATTACTTCATTTTTGTGTACTAAAAAAAAAGAAATATTTTCAAAATGTATCTTCAGAAATCACTTCTTTTCTAGTAGGTTTGTAACGCATGTAGGACTCAGCATTGCAGTTCTTGCAAAAACTAAACATTCAATATTAGTCCTGAGTCCAGTGACTCCACCATCTAGTTGAAGCCTTTCTGTGTGGAGTTTGCACGTTTTCCACATGACATGGCCGATTCTCTCCAGGTACTCTGGCTTCTTCCCGCAGTCCAAGTACAGGTGTGAGTGCGAATGGTTGCCCGTCTTTCTGTGTTAGCCCTGCATCAAATTGGTGACCTGTCCAGGGTGTACCCAGCCTTCCACCCTGTGGTGCCTGGGATAGGCTCTAGCTGTCCCCCATGACCCTGAGGATAAGCAAAAGTGAATGGATGGATGGATAATTATTGTTGTATTGTTTTACACTTTCTTCTCACTTTAAATCGTGTTTGGTGATATGATCCACTTTGTGTGTTATTTGTAAGAATGCATTAACATCTATCATTATTGCATCTCTAGTGAATAATTTACTGGGCCATTGCATCGATTGAACCAATGTGCAGAAGTTAAATGTACTTCATTAATTCACATAATTCACTCATCAGCTATACATTTGTGTCTAATTGTGTGGTGTTCAGGGGTTTATAGTTTTTGCAGTTAACATGGACACAATGAGATGGTCCTATCACACAGAAAGTAGGATGTGCACTGACTGCTAGGTTAGCAGTTAGCGCTAGTCAGCTATTGGAATGGCCGCTGTGCTCTGCCTGTACTGTTTCTGCAGTTAGTAATGGTCTTCATGTGGATTTTATGTGCACGCTCCACTACCATTCTATGTTTTCTATTGGTCATGCAAATGTATGTCACCAGCGAGTGCTCACCAACCAGGAAAAGAATAAATTTCAGAGCACAGCGGTGCCATTGAAGTGCTGTATGTGAAGGGCACTTTAGCGTGGTGCTAATTTCAGGGCGAATTTGAGAGTTTATGTTTGTATTGTTTTTGGGATCTGATTCCTAAAAAAGTTTTTAAAAGTTGTTTAAAAAGTCAGTCACATATCTAGGGTTTAATATGGATATGAGGGGTAGCATCACTGCAGTAGAGTTTTTTCCACCACTATGATTGTTTGTAGGTTATAGGTCATAGGTTTATAGGTCAGTCTGGCTGATCCTATTTTCATCCACCAGTAGACTGCACCTGTAGAAAATCCACCTTGTTGAGCAGTTACAGAGCCCAAAAATGTAACATATACATCTTCCACATATTGCTTTGCTCTTCCAATGCAATGTTTTATTCATCGAAAATGTATTCATCAGTTGTTTGTCCTATGTAAGACGTGGTTGTGATTGCATATTATTGTCAGTGGTCGTGGTCGTGTGACCTAACACAGGTGATTAAAGATGAGAAGGTATGCTTGTACATCACAAACTACTAGATGCATTAAATAAAGAAACTAGAGTTCTGCAGTGTGTCAATCATTCATTCTTTTCCCTGTGAAAATCAAAAATTAGCTGCAAGTTCAAATCAACTTTCAGTTTATGTATTTGTATCTTAAGAATAAGTGACATTTTTATAGTAAATAAAAAGTCTTCTGTAAAAAAAAATATTTCATAGAAAAAAATTGTGTTTTATTATAGTGATGATAGTATTTTCTAGTAAAGCTGTGTTAAACTTCTGTGAAAGCCGTCAATTTATTATGATAGTAATTAATCATTTAGCATTTATCATTCTTCTGTTAAAATGCTTCCGTGATGAAAGTTTGAACAAGTTACAAACTTTTATTCCCTACGACAGACTTTTAGTGACTTTTTCCCCAGCCTTCCTCTTTGCCTTTTCTGCATCATGGTAATTGTTATGCTAACGGTCACTGTCATGATTACTATTGTTATCATCATTATTTTCATCATTTGCATCATCCTCCTCCCTATTTTTACACCCATCATCATCATCAGCGTCATTAGCATCATCATAATCTCCTTCATTATCATCACCAGTGTCATCACATGTACATTCTGGTGTTACAAAGCCCAAAGCAAAAGAGCTGCATGAGACAAGTGGCAGTTAAAAAAGGAGAAAACTTGAACCATACTAGTTTTTATAAAACTATATTTCTTGTGTTGTATTATTTCAGTTTCCCGATGTAGTTGAGAAATTTGATTATGTGGCACAAAAAGGCAGTGTGTGCAAAGCCTTTCTGACTCTGATGTTTCAGGTTTCCAAAGAAAGCCTTCAGCGTTTTAGCTGTTCAGCTGATATCAGTATGGAAATACAGGTGTCCTTTTTCAGAGAGGTGCCGATGAGACCTCTGTGACACCCAGTCAAACCAAGTCAGCCTCTGCAGTTGATGAATATTCATGTTTTATCTCTTTCATAATCATTTCTTTCTCTCTCTCTTCCCTCCTCCTGTTCTCAGGGCAATGTGACCTTTTCTTGTGCTGAGCCAGTTTCAGTCGCTGTGACGTTCACTGACTCCCACAGCTTCCTTCAGTTGCCTGGCCTTACATCATGGTCAACAGGGCTAGTGTCTGTAACGCTGCAGTTCAGGACGTGGAACAAGGGAGGTCTGCTCTTGACCTTTGGTCTCCCGCAGCAGGATGGCACAATTTTTCTATACCTGAGCCAGGCGAGGCTTCAACTACAGATCAGTAAAGCAGGCAGATCCTCGCTGGATCTCAGCGCAGGTGGGTTCAGTCATGATCTGGATGTTTTTCCATTCATTTGTGCATACACCGAGTATACTTAATGGTCACTTTATTAGGTACACCAGTTCAACAGCACAACTATCTAATCAGCCAATCACATGGCAGCATTTAGGCACGTAGCCATAGTCGAGAAAACTCTTGACTATGATTGTGGCATGGTTGTTGGTGCAAGACCAGCAAAACATGCATGATTTTTCCACATCTCTAGAGTTTACAGAGAATAGTCTGAAAAAGATATCCAGTGAGCAGCACTTCTCTGGCAGAAAATGCTTCATTGATGCCAGAAGTCAGAGGAGAACTCTGTGGATAGACTGCTTCGAGCTGACAGGAGCAGTAACTCATATACCCACTCATTACAAATGGGCTACAGCAGCAGAAGACCACACTGGCTGCTAACCTGATATGGACCAAAATTTCTAGGGAAAGTTTCGAACCTTTTCGAATTTGTGGCGCGAAGAATTAAGTTCTGAGAGCAAAAGGAGGTCCAACCCAGTGCGGGCAAAGTGCACCTAACAAAGTGGTCAACAAGTGTATGCATGTGAAAAATAGAAATGGAGTAATATATATTTTTCTTATACTTGAAATTAAAATTAAACCGAGGTCACATCCTGATTTAAACTCAACCACACCCTGTTCCTTATTTTGTATGTGTGTATTTGTGTCTCAGGCTCAGGTCTGAATGACGGTCAGTGGCATTATGTGGAGCTGAGCTTCAAACATGATCATCTAAGCATCACAGTGGACAAAGACGAAGGAGCCACCGCTCACATCAGCATCTCGGTTCCTCTCACCTCAGATAGTCAACTCTTCTTTGGTGGTAAGAATACCAGCATCATGTACTACTTTTATATAAAGAGATTTAGGGGGTTGGGGGGCAGATTTTCAGCGTTTCTAAAAGTTCTCTATGGTCAAAGTCAACAGATTATACATACTGTAAGCATGTGCAAGTGCTTTGCTGCCAGAGATAGGGAATCTGCTGACATCGACAGACAGGGGTAGTTAAAATTCATGCAGGTACTCGGGTAATAATTATCATCTCCAGATCTCCTTTGGAGGTTTAGTGCCACCCAGAGAGGGACAAAGTCATAAAGCTACTCGGTGCTCAATCCCCACCCCCCTCTTCTTTCATCTTTCTTCTGGCTGCTCCACTTCTTTCCCATCTTCCTTCTTTTTTTTCTTCCTTTTTTGTCCTTACTGTATCCACTATTTTCTCTCTCTCATTCTGTCTCTCCAAATCAACAGTGTTTTTATTTTAAAATTGAGGTTTTCTTCTTTTCATTTCCCTCCCTCCTGTTACTGTAGCACATGTATACTTTCTCTCTTCAACCCCTACACATGTACACACATGGAGCTAAAGACAAACTTGTTAAGAGATCAGCTGCAAAATTACATCCACCTGCCTAATATTGTGCAGGTCACTTCCATGCCACAACAGCATATATCAGAGTGGACAAAAGCCCTCTGGGGGTGTGCATTATTGTTTTCAGCAGATCCTCTGGGTTGTGGTGCTGGGTGGTTGTATAAAGCAATGTTTCTGAGATTTTGTCAAAGAAACATTTACATGAATGCCAGGGCCCAAGGTGCAGCAAAACATTTTATTGATCAATGTTATTTACTTGACCTGCCCGTGGTTTGAATGATGTGTCTGATTGGTGTATCTGCAGTACACTAGCCTACTGCACAAACCTAGTAATGAGGGTTGCTTTGGACACCCCCTTTCCATTGACATTGTCAGTAACACTGCACCTTAAATAACCCTGTTTGTCATTCACAGGATGTAGATTAAATTGATTCATAACTCTATAATATAACGAATATGTATCACTGTAAGCAGCTGTAAAAATACATCACATTTTTGTTAATGTAAGGATATATGTTTTGAAGAGTTTCTTTTAAACTTTTTTATTTACATGCATTATCCGTTCACACACCTTTGCCTGCAGCATAAATGTTTATATACTGTTTATGAATGGTATCACAACATTAAAGGAGTGCTCCAGTTTTTCTAAGAGACAGCATCCTTAGTATAATGAGCAAAGAAGGGCAGTGAGTTCAGCTGTAGTTAAACTTTCACATTCTTAACCTAATTTCAGGTGAAACTCAATTGTTGTGACATTGTGATCAACACTAAACTTCCTGCTGCGTCATCTTGACTGCCATAAGCAAAACAGATCCAACAAAATCTTCTTCTGAGCTTCTAAAATTTAAAGTTACAACGACCAGTGACTCGTCTTTCCCCCCTTCCTGTGGGAAGAAGTGCCAAACTGTTTGTCTGACTGGCTGTAATTAGAGCAATACAGAGCCGCGAGCAGCAATGCTGTGTTGGGTCACCGAATGCTGCCATCCAGGATCAACCTGAAGCATGAATCACTGATGGATAAAACATGGGGCTCATTCACAGGATTGGGCATAGTGGATTTATCTGACAGCCACCTCTGGACTGGTTGTGCTGAGGGCTTAAATCAGAGTTCATACACAGAATCCAAAGACTGTGCACACACAGAGCAAGATAGGGGAGTGGTAAGCAAAACCATTTTGAGGGTAACTGCCTGAGAGAAAATAGATATTAGATCATGATGATATTGTGAGTTGCTTTTTTTAAGATAAACATGGACTGGGCCGGTAGGTGGGGTGGAGGCCTTTGTTGGTCAGCTACTCTTTTGTGCATGAGGTGATCAGAAAAAGAAATCTTACTGAACCTTTGCATTAGTACAACCAGCAGGTCAAAATAGGTTGACAAAATATATCAACATCTAAGCATTTGTGTTCTGAAAAGGCTGAATACTACTTGATTTTAGTTCTCCTGTAGGTTTTCTCTGCTGCATTGGGGTTTCGACAAATTTCGTAAAAACTTTGATTGCCTGGATACATAAATGTGTCACATTTCTATCTGTTCAACATTTGTGTTTCATGTGAAAAATTGAAAGCACAAATGTGCTCACAGGATGCTATGGAGTCTTCTTAAAAAACTAAGTACACCCTTATTGCTTCTATAGGAATTAAAAGGGGAAGTGGCAACCAGGTGCTGAAATCAATTCAACTGGTCATTAGCAAGTGTGAACTCTATCAGTGAACAGAGCGGGAGGGAGAGAAAAAGAGAGGGCAGGGGCAACGACAAGAGACAGCACCATCACTTTAGAAAGGTATAGTAATCATCCACAACTATTTTCAGTTGTGGATGATAAAGGATTCAGAAAGTTCATGCAGTGAATCCTATGTATGCAATTCCAAGCAGGAACACGCTCTCCTGAAAAATCAACCCTATATGACAGAGAATGTGCATCTTCTTTTTGTTTTGCATATTTTAATTTATATTTAATTGTGTTGTGGTTTGCAGTGTTTTGTGTTGTTTCACTTTAAATTTGTTTAGAAAGAAAAAGCCAAAAATTTAAATAGTTAAAAGTTGAAATGCAAATAGTTGGTTTGTGTATTTTATAATTTATTTATTACATTTTATGTGAAGTGAATAAATAAAAGTATATTTACGGTGGCCCCTAGAGACAACACGCGTACAAACTCCAAACCACATACAAACTCCGAAGCGTACAAATTCCAAAACACTCCAAAACACATGCAAATTCCAAAACATGTACAAATTCCGAAGCATGTGAAACCTCCAAAACACAACAGAAGTGCTCCAGGATGCTAGGGGCAGTGTTGAGCTTTTGTTACCTAGTGGCTACACAAGCCAGGAAGTACCAACAACCGGATTTGGTGTGTGGTAGTAACAGGTAAATTAACTTTTTTCTTTTTCTTTTAATTATTTGAATATATATGACTGTTTGTGTATAAATACACAAACAATACACATATGCTTTCAGTTGTGTAATTTAAGTGATCTAGGTAGCTTTTTACGTGCTTTGGAATTTGTACATGCTTTGTCTCTAGGGGCCACCGTATATATTTATATACAAACATATATGAATAAAGCCACGTTTTTTACATTAGTAATTCCTTTTGTGGAATTGTGTTGTTGATAAAATTAATTACAGCAACAAAACAACCTGAAGAGCCTGTTGGGAGCCGAAAGAGCCGGCTCTTTTTGGTGAGCCGATCTGAAAGAGCCGGTTCTCTAAAAAGAGAACCTCATACCAACTGTCAAGCACAGTGGTAGCAGTTTGATGATTTGGGCTTATTTTGTAAAACCAGGACTTGGGCCCCTTGAAGTCACTGAGATGTCCATGAAGTTTGGCTGATCTAGGTTGTGCAACAGTACAATGACCAACTGTTATACTGCTGAAGGTAGTTCTTAAAGCTCGTGAAACTTGACATGTACTTAGTTTATCAGTAGAGAGTACAGAAGTAGAGTTCTGTGAAAACTTAATCACAAATATTTGAAACCCCTACCATTTCCAAACAATCTGTTAGTCTTTATAAAACCTAACGGTGCAGTCTTCAGAGGTGTGATCATTCTATAACTTTGAAGAGTGTAAAATGACTTGAGAGTGTTTATTTAAGCTTATGAATGATGATGAATAATAAAATATAATCTAAAAGTTTTTAATAATATTCTGAAGGAGCTGCTTTTTAGATGACAGCTGCAGTTGCAGTGCCTGTTTGTCGCAGCTGACTTTGTTTGCATTCATTCTCAGCTAGTCCCTGTAGTTCACTGCTAGGTTTCACACGAGGTCTTGGCTCTCCACATTTTGCATTCTAAAATAGTCAGGGGTACAAAATCGACCTAACTGCAGTCACGACCTATCACCCATTGAAAATCTTTTGGAGCATCATGACAAAAAAATACAGCAAAGGAAGCACTGAGCTCTTAAACAGCTGACAACCCAACAGGAATGAGAAAATGTTTTGCTTTTAAAACCGCGGAGGTTAGTCTCCTCAGTTCTTGCTTACAGAGTGTTGCTCAAAACAGAAGTGATGTAGTACGATGGGAAACAACCTGCTGTTCCAAAACAAAAAACCAAGGGATATTAAAAACATACTTCAAACTGTTTCTTTGTTTCCACAATGTTAATGTTTGTTTTTGTGAGCTGGTTTTTATGAGACGTCTGTGGGCTAAAGAAAGGTTTTTTCGTGCAATTTTTTTTTACATCAAAAATGTGAATTAAGATTTTTTTTTGGTGTGTATTTTTGCACCTAATTAAGATGTGAAGAGATAATTCTCAGGAAGGATGGAAATAAATATTGTTGAGAAAAACTTTGGAGAAAATCTATCTCAATTTTTTATGTTAAAAATGATAATCGAGTTCATGTCAATTGGATAATTTAAAAGTCCAACCATTAGATGTTTTTCCCTTCTCAGGTTGTCCCACTGAGGAGAGCGCTCAAAAGTGCAAGAACCCCTTCAACACATTTCAAGGATGTATGCGTCTCTTGACTCTGGATGACCAAACTGTTGACCTGATCAAAGTGCAGCAAAGGCTGCTGGGAAACTACAGCCACTTGCAGATTGACATGTGTGGCATCATTGACAGGTAAGTCCCTAAAAGTACCACCTTTCATATGTAAGTATGGTGCCAGGCTGAATGTAGACATAGTGAAGTGACTTTTATTTGTTAGTAATTACAACTGACATACAAATGACAATGTAAGAATAACACCTAATATTAATTATAACTAAGTACTGGGTAATAATTAGAGATGCACCATGAACACGGACAGTAATTTTTTTAATTTCAGTGTTCTCCACCCAGTGTATATATCCGTAGACACTATAATGATGATGGACTTGGCTACCATGAAATTACCCATTGGTTTCTGAAGCCGCTTGAGTTTCCACTGTTGCCGTTTTAAAAACAGATGTTTACAAGATGTCAGAGGTCTGACTGTGAAATTTGTGATTGACAAGTCATTAGCCAGTGAGTGTGCAGCAGTTTCATACCACAGATAATCCTCTAGAAACATAATATGACAATGTATTTTTAAAGAATAGACTCAAGCTCATTTATAAGTAAATGAGCTTGTCCGTTTCATGTGTTTGCAGCAAATGCACAGCGGAAAATACCTGAGGGCAAACTAGCACAACCACTAACACACAGTTAGCATGTGGCTATGGCCAGTAGTGAGTTCTTCATTGTTACCATGAAAATATTTGTAAGAAAAACCTTTTAAGATACTAGTAAGAGATACTTTCTAAATATACTAGAAAATTGTTTTTACCTGGCATTTACCTAAATAAATCTGTTTAACCTGTTTTTGTTTGGCATTAATATATATATATATATATATATATTTATGTAAGGTAATGGTGGGGGTACAGCACCAACTTTGGTGTCTTGACAAACCGGCTCTAGCAGTTTGGCTTGATTTAGGAAAATATTGTAGTTTGGGGTTAAAAAAAAAGTTCAGAACCAAAACCCTGCTGTGGGAGTGACAGACCCATCTTACTAATGCCATAACCGGGTGTGTCTAGGCAAGTGTGTATAAAGCCACACCAGCTGCTTTGGAATTGGCAGTGGACTTTGTGTGTACTCAGACCGGGCATGGTTGCCTGGTACCATGCCTGACCACAATTGTCCCTCCTCCCCACTCCCCTGCTGGCCGTTTAATGATCTGGGTCCACGTACGCATCATTTTGTCTCAGCATCTCAACTCTTCTCTCTTTCTTTGCCACTGCTGGGGAGCCTATATGTGGATTGTAGGGGTAGTGGAGGAGTGGAAACAGCAGGTAGTGATCCAGCAGCAGCAAGAGGTACTGGCATGTTGGAGGGAGAGATGGAAAATTTCGCATCTCAAACAGACCAAATTTGATAGAGTGAGGACTGTAACATGTGCATGATGCAGTGCAGCTCAAGCTTCGTCTAGCTTGTAGGTTACTCCTCACCTTTGCAAAGAACGAAAGAAAAAAAGGAAAAGAAAGTGCTGTTTGTTCGATTGTCAGCCTTTGGAAAATCGCAAAAGTTGTTGCAGCCCTAAAATTTGCCACAGCAAAAGCGTGGGAGGAGGCAGTTTCAAACAAACACTTTGATTGAAGCATACTGACACCTTTAGGACGCAGATGCTTTCCAAAGCTATAAAGTTCCTGAGCTTACCACCACCACCTCGACCTCTGTCCACAGTGACTGTGAGTGTGTGTGTGAGTGCGTGTTTTGAAGCCAAATAGATGAAGCTGTCAGAAGGCAGTAATTCTGACCTCTTTGCTTCTGCCAGGTAGCTGACAACTTAATAATACACCTTGTCAAAGCACACACACATTTTCAAATAAATAGAAACGCAGGTCACTAGGAGGTCCACTCTTCTTCTTGTTGTGTCTGACTGTCTCTGTGTCTGTCTATCTGTCTGACAAACACACCGGTTTGTCAGCGTGAGCAGGGACTCACAAACATAGAATTTGCTATGCAAAGTCACTGTGTGTGTGTGTGATGTGAAAGCATATCTAGGAGCAAGTGCAGAGCAGGCAAAAAGAGTGAAAATACATACCTTTCCCTTCTCTTGCTCATGCAATACAGCACGCTACAGCTATTTGAAGTCTTTGTTGGACATTCCAGTCGGGCTGTCCAGTAATAATTTTCAGATCAGGGAAGTTTCTGTGCCGTGTTGCTTTAGCCAGAGGCAGTAATGGAAACCAGGGAGATTGGATGCGAGTCTTGTGATCCAAGCTGCATTACAGCACACTGTTCCATACTATAATGTTTCAGATAAGCTACAAAGTCTTGACTGAGTTAATCCAGGACTCCTGTGATGTGGACTGCAGTTCGTGCAGTACGTGACCAAGTCGCATTGCAAATCATCAAGCTAGGAGCCCCCTGGAGACATGTTTGTAAAACTCTGGATTTTCACTGGGTTAGGGCATCTCACCATTCAACCCAATCTGAAGTCTTGTTGTCTGTGTTCCTGTCTGAGGCTGCAAACAACTTCCTGAATGTTGAGACAGTTGACAGAAAACTAATGTTTCTGGAAAGTATTACTCTCTGTGAATGTAAGCAGTTCTAGCCAAGAAAAGTTTAGTTTGCTCAACTTAATGAAGATAAAGTTATGCTGTTGATTTGATTTGTATGGAAGTGCCATGAAAGTCCATCCAAAAATTATGGTAAAAGGATCTCATCAAGTCAAACAAGTTGGGGAAAAAACTAATTGGAGATTGGAGACAGATGTTTCCCTCATAACAGTCTGCAGTCGCTGAATCTGTTGTTTATGATTTAAACAGTTAGAAATCAGTTCTTCACTAAGTTTGCTTTACCTCTTTATTCCCCCTTGTTTATTTTCCAGATGTTGTTGATATCCAGTCCCTGTTTTTCTCTGTTTTCTCCTCTGCCCCACTCGTTTCCTTCCCACCTTCTCTGATTTTCTCTCCCACCATCCCACCCTCACTCTTTTTCTTTGATCTTTTTGGATGCGTTGCACAGCTGAGGAAGATTTTCTCACTTTAGTACCCAAGAACGTTCGAGTAGAACAAGACATTTTTGAAATGTGGGGTTACCATCAGGAAATTTGGCAAGTAGTGTTAGAGGTTCAAGTCTAGTATTATGTCAGTGAGGGTTCTCACAAATATACAGACGTGTGCTTGTGTGTGTTGACAGCTGATTAAAACTGATTTAGGGGTTAAATGCTGTTGTAGAGCTCCTTTTCACACACAAGATTCAACAAATGTAACACAGCTCCTAGTCATCATTTAATAGTTAAAAAGAAAGTCTTTATAAGAGTCAAGAGATTAGATTTTACTGTACCAAATGTAATTTCTCTTGTACACACAAAGTTGATGTTGTTTGCTACTGACAACTGTAACATTGGTACACATCATTCATCTCATTAATACCTACATACAAAGTAACACAGTATTCTAAAAATCCATAAATAATCCATTATTGCTGCCGGGGTGTTTAACAGCAGTAATGGAGTGATGGATGCAGCAGTGTCTGTGTTTTAAATGGCTGCACTGAAAGGAGGTGAAGGGTGTGTTTTTCTCTTTCCCGATGCTGTTTTCCTCTTATGCAGTGAGGAGTTTGGTTGTTGTTTGACTCCCATGCTCTCCATGGCCTTTGTGTGAGGCAGCCTTTTACTTCACTGACAGGCTGCCAAAACATGCTGAAATTCCACAGTGTAGAAAACTCTCTGCTATTGTGTGGTAGATGAGAAGCACACTCTGGGCAATGAAAGAATACAGAAAAAGCTAAAGTCCACCATGCAGTACCATGGACACTTGAGCACACTTTTACTTCACAGACTTTCCACATTAGACCCCTGCTTTCTGTGTGAAGCTCCAAGTACCCCAAGTTGACTTGTTAAATAGTGTATTCATGGGTAAGCGTTGTGGAGATGGAGAATATTGTGCTATTTTTCGCCTGCTTAGTATGATGAGTTAGAGATGAGTGGAAGCCAACTTTTTATGGGAAAAACGTCCTGCTTAGACAAATTAAAAGTTAAAGTGGGCAATTTTAAATACACGTAGACATTGAGGGCTAGCAGGAGGGGCTATGCGCTTACCTGCTGCTCTGGCAGGTAGCTCCATGCCCCCCTGGGTTTTAAATGCACCTTAGAACACACATACATCAACACTACATATGAGCGGGTGGAGGGAGGTTTGGAGTCTTCTCAACCCCCGTTCTCTGCGGCCTGCTGGAGCGGGGGGGCTAGGAGGAGGAGCTGGCCGTCCGACTGGGGTCTGGAATCTATCCATGAAGCCAGGTAACACACACCAATTAGTTAAACTGCAGGAATGTCTTAAAGACATAAAGACCTGGATGGCCGCTAACTTTCTGCTTCTTAATTCAGATAAAACTGAGGTTATTGTACTCGGCCCTGAAAATCTTAGAAATATGGTATCTAACCAGATTCTTACTCTGGATGGCATTACCTTGGCCTCCAGTAACACTGTGAGAAACCTTGGAGTCATTTTTGACCAGGACATGTCCTTCAATGCACATATTAAACAAATATGTAAGACTGCTTTCTTCCATTTGCGCAACATCTCTAAAATTAGAAATATCCTGTCTCAGAGTGATGCTGAAAAACTAGTTCATGCATTTATTACTTCCAGGCTGGACTACTGTAATTCACTATTATCAGGAAGTCCTAAAAACTCGCTGAGAAGCCTTCAGCTAATCCAAAATGCTGCAGCAAGAGTACTGACAGGGACTAGAAAGAGAGCATATTTCTCCTGTTTTGGCTTCCTTCATTGGCTTCCTGTTAAATCCAGAATTGAATTCAAAATCCTGCTCCTCACATACAAGGTCTTAAATAATCAGGCCCCATCTTATCTTAATGACCTTGTAGTACCATATCACCCTATTAGAGCACTTCGCTCTTGCACTGCAGGCCTACTTGTTGTTCCTAGAGTATTTAAAAGTAGAATGGGAGGCAGAGCCTTCAGTTTTCAGGCCCCTCTTCTGTGGAACCAACTTCCAGTTTGGATTCGGAGACAGACACTATCTCTACTTTCAAGATTAGGCTTAAAACTTTCCTTTTTGCTAAAGCATATAGTTAGGGCTGGACCAGGTGACCCTGAATCCTCCCTTAGTTATGCTGCAATAGACATAGGCTGCTGGGGATTCCCATGATGCATTGAGTTTTTCCCTTCCAGTCACCTTTCTCACTCACTATGTGCTAATAGACCTCTCTGCATCGAATCATATCTGTTATTAATCTCTGGCTCTCTTCCACAGCATGTCTTTCATCCTGTTTTCCTTCTTTCACCCCAACCGGTCGCAGCAGATGGCCGCCCCTCCCTGAGCCTGGTTCTGCCGGAGGTTTCTTCCTGTTAAAAGGGAGTTTTTCCTTCCCACTGTCGCCAAAGTGCTTGCTCATAGGGGTCATATGATTGTTGGGTTTTCTCTGTATTTATTATTGTGCTATCTACTGTACAATATAAAGCGCCTTGAGGCGACTTTTGTTGTGATTTGGCGCTATATAAATAAAATTGAATTGAATTGAATTGAATTGGAATGTGGGGCCTCCCTGCTGCTGCGGAGTCGGGGCGGTCTGCTTCTCCCCACCGCAGGGAGAAGGGTAACACCACCTGGGTCTGGGTGCAGTTTCCCCCTCCAGGGGCAAGGGTACCTAGACCCGGTTCTTAGAGTACGCTTGGGGAGTGTGATTGTGTGTACAGCGTCTCTTTATGTCTGTCTCCACGTTGGTTGAGTGTGGAGTAATTGCTTATGAGAGCATGAGGGTGGGAATGGTTGTTTGTATCTGTGTGTGCCTGTATGTCTGTGTTTATATGTCAGGTTGGGTATCAGATGCCACCTCTCTGGGGACATCTCAGGCCCTCCAAGGTTTGGAGGCCTATCTCCCCCCACCACTTCCCCTGCCGGTGGCGGACGCCCTCAGACATCGGTGCGTTGGTGGTTCTTTGCGTCCGGGGATGGGCGCCCAGGTACACGCTCACTCCTTGGCGGCTGCTTATCGGGGCCTGGAGCCTGGGGCTCGCTCAGGCCACTTCGGAGGTGGGGTGCCTTGGCCTCTCGGCCTGGGGCTGCTGCTGAGTGACCCTTCATCTGGGACTCTCCTCAGCTCTTTCTGGGATAGTGGCGCGGCTGCCCCTCTGTTGGTCTTCCTTGGTCTCTTGTGTTCTGGGGGCCTCTGGATGTCTGGAGTTTTGATCTCCTCCATACCTGCTTCATGCCCTGGAGGACGGGGCAGTGGCCCCCCACACCCTCTAGCAGATCATTACATGAAGGAACCTTTTAAAAAAACAAGCGCGTCCATGCTCACAGGTGTACACACGGGTGATCACACACACAAACTACACCCTTTTTGGCTCTTACCTCAAAGCACACTGTGCGCTGTTGATCTTACGTGCTGCACAATAATGTTTAATATTTAGTATTTACTGTCATATTCCCATAGATCATTGTGATGTTGTTTATTACCCTCGTTTTCTTCTGCTTGCTTTCTTTTTTCTTTCTCAACAGGTGATCCAGGTGATTGATATATGTATTTTTTGTCTGCTTATTCTGTTGGTTTTTGTTTTTTGCCCTTTATCCTGTCCCTCTTCCCCGCTGTTTTTCTTTCCCTCTTTCTTTCTCCCCTTTCTTTCCCCCAGTCAAGTCTGTCCCGTATTCAGCAAATGAAAATAAAATAAACAATAAAAGGTGAATCAAATGGACCATTACGGCAAGGCTGGGATGGTCAATTTGGTAAAGTAAATCCGTCGGGCATCTTTCTTCGCCTTTAGACAATAATTCTGATGGCAAAAGAACCAAACGGGACAGGTAAAAAAAAAAAAAAAAAAAAAAGTTAAAGTGGGGTTGAGCAATAGTTTTCCAGGCTGACTGAATTCTTTCAAGTTCTTTTTTACATATTGGCTGCTTTTTCACCTATTTTCAGCCCACTTTCCAGACCTGACCATTTTCAGAGAAAGCTCTTTTTGTTTGCCAAGCCACTTAACACTGACCTATGAGTCATTCAAGCATAAAAAAGGCACCTAACTCAAGGGCTGAACCAGAGTTGTGTCCACACATAACAGACAATTCAGCAAAGAACCAATTCAAAATTGTACCTTTTGGTACTTTGTCACTAGCAACCTGTAATAAAAACAAATAACTTTTTGTAGTAGAATCTAAAAAAAAATGTGTTTGACAGATATAAAATAATATTTTTGCACCAACAAAGTGATTCCCAAAGAACTTACCATATCTTGGCATTTTATGCAGTGTGTCCTTCAAACAGTTGATGATAGAAGAAGAGGCAGACCTAAAAAAGTGTCTACAGCAGATGAACAGTTTCTGAAAGTCTTGTCCTTAAGATCTGAGAGATGGTCATTCTGTTGATTCTATTGCTCTGTCATGGTTTGGGGCTACATTTCAGCCAATGGTGAAACAATGTTGGAACTATTAATGTAGTAAAATAAGATCAGATTTTGATCCACCATGGTACAATCTAGAAAACGGACCATGTCATTGGGTTTAGGTCAGGTGACTGTAGATGCCAGGCCATCTGGTGCAGCACTCCATTACTTCTTATTGGTCAAATAGCCCTTACACAGCCTGGAGCTGTGTTTGGGGTCATTGTCACTGTCATTCACCTTTTCTGCGTCACACAAAGACACAGCGGGTGGACCCAAAGATCTCGATTTTGGACTTTGGACAGATTTCTACTGGTCTAATGTCCAGTCCTTGTGTTTCTTGGCCCAAACAAATTTCTTCTGATTGTTCCTTTTCCTCAGTAGTGGTTTCTTGGCAGCTATTTGACCATAAAGGCCTGATTCACTCAGTCTCTGAACTGTTGTTCTAGAGGCGTGTCTGCTACTGGTACTCTGTGTGGCTTTTATCTAGGCTCTAATCAGGGGTCCTGTTAAGTTGCGATTTATGAGGCTGGTGACTTGGATGAATTTATCCTCAGTAGCACAGGTGACTCTTCCCAGAGCGGCCCTCATGTGAGCCAGTTTCGACGTAGCGCTTGATGGTTTTTGCGCCCACACTTGAAGACACATTCAGAGTTTTAGCAATTTTCCAGACTGACTGACCTTCAGTTCTTATATTTATGATGCACTGTCATTTCTCTTTACTAAGCTGATTGGTTCTTGCCATAATATGAATTCTAACAATTGTCAAATAGAACTGTCAGCTGTCCCAACCCCATTAAGAAGGTAAGAAATTCCACAAATTAAGACTGACAAGACCGACCTGTGAAGTGAAACCCATTTCAGGTGACTACATCATGAAGCTCATTGAGAGAAGGCCAAGGGTTTGCAGCACTGTCAACAAAGCAAAGAGTAGAGTTATTCATCAATTTTTGATTTGCTAAATAATTCCATATATCATGCTTCATATATTCGATGTCTTCAGTTTGTATCTACAATGTAAAAAGTAGTAAAAATAAAGAAAAGATAAAAATTTATATTTCACGTTTTGAGACAGATCTTAAAATGTCCTCAGAGTCAACGGAAGGAATTCTGACAGTGTGATGTCATCTGGTAAAAAGCAATAAAAAGCAGCACTTCTAGAGTGTGACTTTTGCAATGTAGACATGCAGGAGTTGGAGTAGTCAAGCCTTAAGAAAATTAATGAATGAAATTTTCCAGATGGGAATGCAAATTTTGCATTAATGTGTGATTTCACAGATTGCAAAAGAAAACTAAGGCCCATTACTGCAGTGTCCTTGTGTGTTGTGCCTGTGGAGTGCACATGCAAATTAGCTTATAAGTGCTTATAAATACAGTTCATGTAATTGCACTGGGTCCCAGCTAAATATACACAAAATTACTGTTTTGCAGCTCTCTTAATGTTTTAGGCTCACAGGAGCAACTTGCTTATCTCACCTCTATTAGGAGCAGGACACATGCAATGTGATCCTGTGAGAAACATTATGCAGAGCACAGGCTGCACAGAATGGAAAGCGTTGCTGTTGTGGCTGTATGCTGTGTTGTGGGAGAATTAATTGAAAAAAAGAGAGGTATGGGTTTGATAAATAATGTAGCCATGGTGGATTGGTTGCCTAAGCCAACAGACGAAAAGACAAAGAATTCATGTAAAATCATTATTGTGTATTTATAGGCTATATATTTAGTCTGTGAGAGACAATAAGCATAAGGTGTTTGTATAGGGGTGCAAAAGAGGAGCAGCTATGGAGCACCACAGCAGACTGACAAGAGAAAAATGCTGTTCTGTGTCTGGCACAAAAGTGTTTCTTTCATGCCTTTAAAAAACAAATAGAAACACAAACAATAAATTGTGTCTTTTTTTCTTTTTTTTGAGTGGCAGGTTGGGTGGGAGTTCAAGAGTTTTGTCTGTGGATCCTACAATGTTAGTTAACAATACTAACACAACAAAGGAATGTTTCAAGCCACCTACATCTGAGAACACACACCTGTGCTCTCATTGACACTGAAATAAAGCCCTCTGAAATGTTGTTTTTTTTAAGACTGAAAGTTTTTTATTGAAAGACTTTGTATATTCCCCATCTCTCCTACACACCTCATCAAAACAGTCAGGCATGCTGAAGGTCTGTTGTTCCGTGCAGACATCCGTAAGAAACTTTTTCAGATAACTTTAGAAAAAACACTAAACATCTCTCTGTCTGTCTCTTTCATTCTCCAAGGTGTTCCCCCAGTCACTGCGAACATGGAGGAATATGTACTCAGTCGTGGAGCACCTTTCACTGTAACTGCTCCAACAGTGGCTACAGGGGAGCCACCTGCCACAGCTGTAAGCAACCACTTCATCTGAAGCTCTTTAAAAAGCCTGAAGCCTAAAATTTATCTAGGAAAAAGTAGTGACATTTTTTTTTTCCTTTAACTTTTCATTTATTATTACGTGACACAGATTTGTGTACTTACACATTGAGCAGAAATGTAAGTGAATGTAAGTCCAACCCTTACTCTCTTGTGTTGCTTCTCTATGCTCATCAACTAGCCGCCAGCTCTCTCGGCATGGCTTTGGAGTGCAGACCATGTCTTTTTGTCTGTTTTTTGTTAATAACTTTTACAGCGAAAAGAGTAGAAGGCTGCTCATACGTGCGTGTTATGTTATTTCCTATAAGAAAAGGTTAATGTTTAGGACTTTGTACTATTTACTTAATAAAATAGAGGCCACATGCCCTCCAATAGTTATTTCACTTCCCTTTTTCTTTTCGGGCCATTGTTTCAGAACTTTAATTAGCCATGTTCAAATGGGAATATATCGGTCAGATTGGTGGTACTTCATTATGCTGAGTAAATTGGACTTCTATTCAAAAGTCTTAAAAGGTCGTATTTTTTGCTTTTTGACACCTGCAGATATCCCACTATCTCTCATCTTCGCTTGGTGTATTTGTTCAGTTTGAATATATGTATGTATTAATGTCACGTGAAGGTGTGTGTTTGAAGTTTGTACAGTGACATGACAGACTGGATTTCACTCCCAGTGGACACAATCAGCCAAAGGTTCACGCTGAAATCAAACACCCATCCAGCATAAAAAATACATAATATGTACATTTCATAATGAATAATGAATAAGGTTGTCTTGCAGAGAAGTTATCAGATTAAAAAACGTGCCTAAACTGGTACATTTTTATATGTGATATCAGTTTATACCTAACCCATATCCAGTGCAGAGAGGGATGAAAGGTGCTCTAAATAGCTTCTCCCGATTGCATTAGGTACTTTAGAATTAAGTTAAACATGCTTTTAGTGAAAAAAAAAAAGAGCCTAAAAAGCTGTGGTTGGTTTTCATTGAAAGTTACACTTTACCTGCAGGCCTGTGGAGACTTGTGAATAACTTTGCCCCAAATTTGATATGCTGCTTCTTAACAGAAATAGCCCGGTTGGTAATACATAATGCAGAAATAAAGTGTCATTTTATCCACCGAGGAAAAGCTGAACAAAGAACAAAGGGATGGCATCCTGCTGCAGATGAAAGCCACAGTTTTCTCCCACTTCTCACTTCAAAGAGCACGCATCAAGCGCTGCGTCAATATCCGACTGTGACTTCTTCCTGCTTCCTTAATAGTTTGATTTTTAAATGTATGGGTTTCCCAGATATTAAAAATAATGTACACTCTTATGTATGAAAATGTTTTCTCCTCAAAAAGTTTTTAAAATTATTATATGGGTCGCCACATATGAACTGCAATCAAACATGAAGAATGAATCCCTTAATTTAATCGTTGGGCTTAAATGTGTTAGAAAAAAAAACAGAGGGAGAAATCAAGAAAGATACAACGATGATTGGAAAAAAAATATAAAGAGGGGGTTAGAATAGGAGTAAATGGGAGGTACATAGCAAGCATGTCAATAAAAGGAGAGTACGTCTCAAGGCAAACTATTCTTTCCACATAAATGGATTTCAACTGAGAGAGTGCCTACAGTATTTTAGGTGAGTCAGATTAGAAATTGAACTGATTTTTTGCTTTGATTGTACCGCTGAGCATTAATTGAATCCTTCTACACGCTGGTGGTGTGAACAGCTCTGAGCTGGATTAGGGCCAGTTCTCCCTGTCTCTCTCTCTCTCCCTCTCTCCCACACACACACACACACACACACACACACACACAGCTGTGTTAATTGAATTTGGGTCAAAACCTTTCTTCAGCTGTATCAGGGCAGTGTCTTGGGGAAAAGTTAAGCATTGATGTGGCTGTTGCTGCTCATAGATGGACTCAGACATATTCCCTTGTGGATGTGTGTCTGTATTCTACACAACAAGCATTATGTAATCATAGGGCTTTACATAATTTGCTTTCATCTAATTTTTCATCCAGTTTTTTTGTTACAATTTTGATTGATAGATGTTTTTAATTATTTGAAAATCATTAATCTTGAATTTTTTATGCACATACTCTGGGTATACATGTACATATGTACTGGTGGGCATGTAGTCTGCTTGACTTTTATACTGAAAACAGTCAGTGACTATGTGGTGATGACCTGTTGAGATTAAGAAATGTGTAGAGATGATAGTAGAACAGTAATGAGACTTGAAAAACTAGAACAAATCGGACTGGAAACGGAGAACATTAGCCTTGAAAGTAAAAGTTCTGCCTCACTACTGAATTTTAAAAACTTGTCATATATCATTTGAAGGCGAACACTTTCTAGTTCCAGGTTGCGGTGCACCTTTCACAGTTTCACTACTAGTCAGCAAGTAGTTGCTGAGTGTTTGCAGACAAATCAGCATCTTTCTTGCAAACTACTGCTAACAATGAAACCACAGGGAAGTTATGACCACTTTTATCTTGCAACTGCTGGCACTCTTCAGCAAACAATTGCCTAGATGACTTGCCCATGTAACTGGTGCCTGTGTAACTACAGTCACACTAGGGAAAATTATTGGGACTGTGTTTGATGAACTTTTAATTTCATTGCCTTTGAAATCATTCTTTCAAAGTCAGATCTGCAACCATTTATAGTCAATCGCTGTCTTTAAAGCAACTTTAGATGCTGAGATGTTGCTATCAATATGCAATTACATGGGGTCAATTTGACAATTACATCCAACCCTATTTGTGATAAATCCTAAAGCCGCAAATCCGTAGCCACCTGCATACACAGAAATTCAATTAAAAGGAAATACAACTATTTTATTGTCTCCATATTCAGAGTCCTACCAGAAACTCATAAGTCTGAAACAGAAATTTAAATTTAAAAATTCCCCACAAATAGTGCAGTACTTCCTGCACAGAAAAGTACTGGCATAGGAGTTTGATAACCTTGCTTTCTTATAGGAACATAACCAGAATGCATTGAATTGGTAACCAGTTGATTTAAGTTCTATTGCAAAGATATCAGTGGATATCAGAGTGACTCAGATTGATTGCAACATTTTGGCAATCAATATGGATTTATAAATTTAATGTCTGTTGCAAATCTGTGCAATTACCTTGCGGTAGAAAGTTTTGGACAGAACACTTTGAAAATGGCAAAAAAAGATGTTTCATAAGTTGCAGTCTTATTTTTACTCTAGTGTGACTGAGCCATAAAGCAAGTGAGTTATTTTTATGTGATGTGACACATAATGTATTAACTGGTAGTGTTGGCTCTATATGTAGATACAACAAATAAACAAGAATGTATTTGTTGTTTGAAATTTGTATCATTCAATTGCCAATGTTAGAAATAATAAAAGGGTTACATCATGTGAATTCAGTTTGACTGTATCGCCGTCCCACGTCTGACTGCCATTTATTAGGATGCATGTTACGGTTTAATGGTCCCAAGCATAGCTAAGAAATCAATAAGTGTTGATCCAGTTTATTAAAGTTGACGTTTTTTTATTGTGTTCTTTTCCTCAGCAATATATGAACAGTCATGTGAGGCATACAAACACAAAGGCAACATGTCAGCGGACCAATCAAACCCCAGCTGATTTATTGTAACATGACAGGTATGGTACACAAACGTATTCTATTTCCTTTTAAAGAAAATGTGCATTGTTTTTGTTTGTTTTTTTAGTTTGAAAGATTGTTTGGCTCCCAGCGTAACTATGTGCACACCTTCTCTTGGTCTTTCCACCCTCCCTGTCTCTCCACCAGAGGATAAGACGTGGATGGTGATTCAGCACAATAACACAGAGCTGACCAGAGTTCAGTCCTCTGCTGAGAGAAACCAACATTTTGCCTACTTTGACTATTCCTCTGAAGAGGAGCAATTAGTGGCTGTCATCAGCCAATCAGAGCACTGCGAGCAGGAGCTGTCCTATCATTGCAGGAAGTCCCGCCTCTCCAACACACTCGGTAACGTCTGGAGAAAGAGTTGTTAGTTATTATGTGTTAAATTCATCAACTTTTTAAGATAAGATATTCAGAAGAAGGGAGGTGGTGTGAACTGCTGATGTATTTAATTTAGTAAGAAATTAGAAATAAGATTACAATACTGCTGCACATTTGTTTCTAATTTTACAACACAAATTAAGTGGATTTGTTTGGTTTTATAATAAAGATTTAACTATCCATCTATCCATCCATCGACTCTCTTCTAACATAGGGCGAGGGGCGTAGTACTCCCTGGACACATTCACACCTATGACCAATTTAGAATCACCACTGACTGCATGTCTTTAGACTGTGGGAGGAAGCCAGAGTACTCAGAGAGAACCCATGCAGACATGGGGAAAACATGCAAACTCTGCACAGAAAAGCTGGTCAGGTGGTGGAGTCAAACTCAGGACTTTGTTGCTGTGAGGCCATGGTGCTAATCACTGTGCCACAGAGAAAAATGAAATGATAAAAAATAAACGAATGAAAACAGATGAATGTTAAATTCTCTACTGGGAATGTTTCCCTTCCCAGCCATCATTATCTTTATAGGAATCACCGTCTTCATACCATTCCAAAATCACTGTGAAATTGATTGCATTTGTAGTCTAACTCTTCCCTGTAGTGAAAACTAAATTAACGCTTAATCACGTCTTTATCTGTGTGTGTGTGTGTGTGTGTGCTCAAGAGGGTGCTCCTTTCAGCTGGTGGGTGGGAGGCACCGGACCAGGTCAGGTCCAGACATCTTGGGGTGGAGCACTGACCAGTTCCCGGCAGTGTGCTTGCAGTCTGCAGGACAGCTGTCTGGATCTAAGTCACGACTGCAACTGTGATGCCGACTACGACCAATGGTACTGTACTTTGGAACTGCAAATGTGAACTATTCTGGTATCACTCCAGGCTTTAAGTTCTGGGGTCTATTTAAATCTGGCTTTTTGATTCTTTGTGTTTTAAAAGAAAATAGCTTTTGTTACTGTATCATGGAAAGCGGGAAGAGTGTGTCGCTGCATTTTGAAAACACGTGTATGTCTCTGAGATTCTTTTACAAATTGATTTGGTTGCTTCCCATGACATCCTGCCACACTGAACAGCAAAGAGCCATAAAACAACAAATCCCAAGATATTTAAACGTCTCTCTCTTTTTGTTATCCACTCCTTTTTCATTCAAATCCTTTCATCCACCCTGTAAGCAATTCTGTATTTAGCTCACCTTCTCCAATCCTGTGACCAATTCTGCAGTTAGACCCATGTTGTAACCAATCCTGCTGCTGCCTGCATAGCCAAAGGTCCTTCATTCTATTATCTCTTAGCCTAAATCTGTACTGTGGAACTCTATTTTTATAGACTCTTCTCCTGCCATCAATATCTCATCAGATACACGGGCGCTGAATGCTGCCTACAGTCCCAGATTTATTTTTTGACTACATTTCACAGCAACAAAGCAGACTGCTGGAATTTGAAGCACCACAAAGCCGAGCGCGTGTGGTGACTTTACAGATTAATCACTCGACCTGCGTTCGTTCAGAGATGGTTTTCACAAGACATTGTTTCAGACATGTTGTGTCAGCTTTTCTCAACATCCACCAGTGAGCCTCAGAGAACAGACAAGCACAGTCGAGAAATGAGGAGTTACTAATCTAAATACGGCCTGTCCTATTTTTTCAAACACAGTTTTGTTTGAGTTTTAATGGTGACAAGTTTTACACTTGCTTTGCATGCATGACTATTCTGCTTTATAATACCGATGCTTTCTCACCTTCCACACTCTCTTCCTGTTCTTTCTTGCATTTTTTTGCCTTTTACCCAACCCTCCTCCTCTGTCCCCTCTTGTTTTTCTTATCTTCCCTCTGCTGTCTCTTCTTTTCATCCTTGTACCTCAGGACTGAGGACTCAGGCCTGCTTACCCATAAGGAGACCCTCCCAGTAAGGTCTCTGGTGCTGGGAGACATCCATCGGCCCGGGTCAGAGGCTGCCTATAGGGTCGGACCGCTACGTTGTCATGGAGACAGTAAATCCATTTCAATTGGTTATGGTTTAGCACAATGGGGATGATGTTAAATATTGAGACCTCAGTTTTCTCCATGTGAATATCATACATATTGATGATGTTTTGATGGAGTACTCAAGAAGTAGGTGTTATTCAACCACAGAGTGAAGGGAATTCAAGTAATTAGTGTATCCAATCACCCACCATTTAACTTGTTAATGGGAAAAGAGTCTGCACAAGCTAATTAGTAGCTAAAATATGACTTTATTTTTGCTCTTTAATAACAACCGCTAACACAAAGATGTATACCAAACTAATGCAAGTGATAGATTTTACCTTGTGTTAATTGCTTTTAATTTTACCACTTAGTTTAATGACTACATAAATAAATGGCTTGCTAGATAAATCAGCCTAAATGAGATAGCATAGCTGGAGTTATGCCTTTATTCTTAGTTAATTAGCTGAACAGTTGGTTCATTTCTCTACCATGCGATTTTCATTATATAGCCATCATAATGAGTTTGATTTTAATAAGCTTTGTTCCAAAGTGATATATCAATTTTTTTAAAGCAAGTTTTACATCCCTTTTTTATGAGCAAACATAAAGAGATGATATGACACATTTAAGAAGTGATTTTCTTTTTCTTTGCAGAGAACTTCTGGAATGCTGCATTTTTTGATAAGGAGACATCCTACCTTCACTTCCCCACCTTTCAGGGAGAGTTGAATGCAGACATCTCTTTCACATTAAAAAACACACATTAAACACACATTAAAAAAAGAAATGTAGAATAATTCCTTGGTGAAGCAAGACTAAGTGGCTGCTAAAGCTAAGAGACAACTACAGTTAGCTGTGCTGGAACTGCTAATACCTAATTGTTACTACCCAAAGTTATGGGTAAAGGGAGAAATAATAATATTGATAATATTAATAATTATATGAGATGGAAGAACACGTGGAGGCTGTTTGGGTAAGTTTGAAAAGGCTTACCTTTTTAACAATAGTCAATTTAGAATGCTTAAAACGCAGCTTGAGAAAAATGGAGCCCCAGAGAGAACGACCACAGGTACAAACTTTACACAGAAAGTCCCGATAAGGTTTGAACCCATAATGCTAACAACTCAGCTACATGGCACACCAATAGATCCACCCATCTTTTAGTTTGGGTGGAGGGACTGGGGCCCATTCCAGCCATGCAGAGACCCTGATAGCAACGTCTGATTGATGATGTGGGACTTGTACAACTACTTCTATCGATCATGTTAATTCTGTGGCAGAACCACAGCTTTCAAGTAACGTGGAGTTTAGACTTAAATTAATTACTTTAAATAATCTTTTAATTAGTGAGGTGAAATTGAATTCTATTTATGGATATAATGTAATAGTTTCCTTTTAGATTATTAATGCACAAAAATGATGAAAATACATTTGAAACCAGAGTGAAGGACAGAAACTCAGCAGTTAACTGTGAAGCCCTGATCAATGGAGTGCCTGTGAAGATATCATCTCACTGTGTTACATGGTTATTGTGCCTCTCTGATTCCATAGAAACAACCTGCACGTATAAAGTATAATTTCACATGAACTTGAACAGGAGGAAAAAATGATGTCTGAGGAGAATCCCCAAGGATCTGAAAGCTTTATGTCAGTGCTGTTAACTGTCTTTGGAGGAGAGACTTACTGACTTACTGACACCACCACGTACTTCACAACAAGCTAAACTGATATACTACCTCTGCCAAAGCAAGGCCAAAGTGATCAGTGCTGTTTTTTAGTTAGCTCATTTGAATTTCACTGGTAGAGAGATGAAACATGGTGTAAAGAAAGACTACATTAAATGCTGATATAAATATGGGTTAGATTTTATATGAAGCATGAAGTCAGGCAGCGGCTTTAGTAAAAAATTTGATTTTTTGGTTTCTTCTTTGCAGGATAGAGTTTTAACTTGCGTTTGTGGATGGCACAGTGAACTGTGTTAACAGACTGATTTCTAGAAATGTTCCTGAGCCCATGCAAGGATTTCCACGACTGAATCATGTGTGTGTTTCATACAATGCTGTCTGAGGGCCAAAAGATCACGGGCTTCCAGTACTGAGTTTCTCCAGGTTCTGTGAATCTTATGATGATGGCATGTAGATATCATTGATATGATATCCACAGTCTTGCAATTTTATGTGGCAGAACATTATTCTGAAATTGTTCAATGATTTACAGAAGCAATTTTCTGCAGATTGGTGAATCTCTGTCAATTTTTACTTTTGTGAATCTCTTCCTCTTTTCATATGTAGTCATGTTAGTGCCCTGATGCCAGTTAACGTAATTAGTTGCAAAATATTTCTCCAGCTGTTTCTTTTTATTACCACTTACATTTCCAGCTTTTTATTGTCCCTATACAACTTTTGAGACATGTTGCTGCCATCAAAATTCAAAATGAGTTTAAACTTGACTTTTTATTTATTATATTGTGAATAAAATATGGATTTATCAGATTAGCGAAACATTGCATTCTCTTTTTATTTATATGTTACACAGTATCCCAACCTTTTATAATTGGGCTGGCAAGATAGAGCTGAACGCTACACTACTCCAAAAGGTAAGGTTAGGGATGGGTATCGAAAACCGGTTCTTGTTGAGAACCGGTTCCCACTGTTTCAATTCCTTGGAATTGTTTGCCATTTCTGCAAACGATTCCCTTATCGATTCCAGAATGACGTCACCACGTTGCGGAGCGTCATTTACCTGGCAGGAAACATGGCGGCTCAAACACTCAAAAGTTTGATTATCCTTTACGAGAACGGATGACAACAGGGTGTTACGGGTTCAAAATATTGGGGACGGATACAAGAGGAAAACCAAAATAACAACACCGGTCCGGCCGGGTCAAGTCAAAACGATGATTTTTATGAACACACGTGTGGGAGATGAATACTGCACGCAGACAGCATCCATCTCTCACCGAAAACCACACAACAATAGTTTTTATGAAAATCAGGGTATTAGAGCGCCCCCTCATGCGTAAAGTAGGTACAATACAATCAATGTTGACAACTTTTAACACATTAAAAGAACATCTTCTTCCCGAGGCCAGATCCTTCCCAGTAATCTTCTCACTCCGCTTATCCCCTGGAACAAACCGTCTCTCCTGCAAGCATAATCAAACAGTGACAAGGCCTTGCAAACTGTTTTCTAAATATTTGAACTCTCACCTATACATGAGTTTAACTACTGCTTGTGTGTGTGCGTGTGTGCCTCGACCTCAGCATTCACTCTGTCTATAAGGACAGAGGCCAACCCTCCATGTGTGCAATAACCTAACTGAAACCATACCTGTAATATGTTGGATAAACGTTCTAATCAAATGCCACTATTCAAAGCTTAATAAAAGAATATAAATGAATAAAGGATAATGATGAATAACATGGTGTCTGTGTTTTGTAAGCGTGTTCTTTCTATAGCTCAAGATCCTTAACACAATAGATTGTTCGGTCCTCGTGCCGAACAAAGTTTCCGACCCTCCACTAGTTGACCGAGCCCCCCTCATTGGCAAGCACAAAAATACAATGCATGTATATGAAAAGGATTATCACTGCACCTGTAATAGAAAATGTTAATATGGGACTATGACGATACCTGTAATAGAAGTTGTAACATAAGGCCGACAGCCTAAAGAAATTCTTTAATGAAATAACAATTAATGATGATGAGTAAATGAAGTAATGAGTAATTATTGCCAATACACACTACTGAAAGGTTAACAAAAGATATAACTAAATAAAAGATCATAAAATAACATGATGTAAGTGTCTTGTAAGCATGTGCGGCCTTCTACGCTCTCCGTCACTTCACACAATAGATCAGCCAAACATCCCGCTGACTGTAGCTTTTAACCCTTACTGACGTGAGCACAACTCCATAATAAGCACCAAGCGGCAATATGTATAAAGATGATCCAGGTTACACCTGCAATGAAAGATTGTATGATTATACTGACACCTGTAAATAGAAGATTAACATGAGGTTATAACAATCACTGTCATCCAAACTTTAATGTAATGTCAATAGCTTCAATAAATGCTTTAATGCAATGCTTATTATATGATTCTGATGCAATGATAAAATAACAGTAAAATATCTCTTCTCAAGGGCAACTTGCAATACTTGCAAAGTTGATATTTCATTTAAGGGAGGAAACACAACGAATATGCAAAAGCATTTGCTCACAAAACACGCGATGACCTTAAATGAATGTTGTCTTGTTAATTCCGCTCTGGACTCATGAATCCTAACCCAGCAGCAGCGGTAACGTTTGCATGTCCTCTCCCGTTAATGCAGCAGGTAAATAATCAGTGTATTATGTTAGCGCGATCTGCCTTATTACAAAACCTGCCATTACTGTGCATTTAGGTGACCATGATGAGAGAGACAGACAGAGTCTGGCTGGCTCAGATGCTGGCAGCTGTCGCTGCAGTCTACCGGCATCTCCTTTCAGGCCAGGATAGATGAATGTCACCGAGCAGTGACTAAGTTTGTGGTAAAAGACTTGCACTCATTTGCCACAGCAGATGCCCTCGAGTTTCGGTAAGTGAAAGTGTTTAATTGTAGGCAGGGACATTACTGGATATTCTTGTGTAATTGCTACAGAATAATTTATGTTATACTTTGTTATTGCTACAGAAGAATATTTATTTTATTATTTTACATTTACAATTTTTTTTCCTGGGGACCCCGTGACACCCCATTGAAGAGTCAGTGAGCTGTGGATCTCTTAAGATCTCACTGTTGGGTTTGTAAGGCCATGTTACTCCTAAATTTCTATCTTGTTCAAAGAGAAGATATAAAACAAAGTTCTAAGCTAATCGACCTTAGTCTTCTCCCTTTTTTTTAAAAAAAAAAAAGAAGGAATCGATAAGAGAATCGATAAAGAATAGAATCGTTACACAGAATCAAAAATGGAATCGGAATCATGAAAATCTTATCAATACCCATCCCTAGGTAAGGTAATGTTTGATCAAGTCTCACAAAGTCTGTACAAAATGACCTCCAGTTGGCCACTCATATGCATGCTTAGTTTTTGATGCACAGCACTTAAAGCTGTCCAGTAACTTGTAAGTTATCCTATTCTTTATGATGCTAAACTCAAGGTTTTACAACAGCTTTGTTGATGCAACATCTCAAAAAGATGCAGCAAAAGTTGAAAATAACAGAAGATGACGATAAAATAATTTGTAAAATAACATTCTTGAACGTCACACCATCATTCAATTAAACATACTTTTATCAGTTATCTGACTATAAATAACTCCGTTACATGTAGCTAAAATGAGTAATTCCCCAGTGCAGATGGATTAATGCTTAGGAAACAAAAGAGAAAAAAACAGTTTGGCATTCTATGTATGGAGGAAGCGTTTGTCTTTTTCGTGTGTGGATGTGTATTTGTTTGCCTTTGACTGTGAGAAAGCATAAATATGCCAGTGTTTATCTGTTTACATTTTAATGGGCAAAAAGATTTCAATATCAAAGTGAAGCGGATGTCTGGATAATTGAGGCAATTATTTTCACAGATTCCACTGAGACTCATTTGCATTATATGCTAACTAGGGCTAACAGCAGGTAAGAGGGGAATGAACACCAAGAGTAGATGTTATCTGACACAGCAACTTAATTCTGTCCCCAAGATAGATTTGAAGAGGAGGACTATATTTAAACATTGTCAAGAAACACAAGTTGTGTTCTGCTGGGAATAAATAGGTTTCTACAGGAGGTTTAACATAACAGATGGCAAAAAAGGTGCAAACTCAAAGTTCCAGAAATCAGTACTATATATCAGCAATATATTAAATTTGCAATGATAAAAGCATTACTGGTATTACCAGACTTTCAGTGCTGTAGCAAATCTAAGCAGTGATGTCCAACAAACATCTTAATATTATACATCTATAATATTATGTTTTTGGATCACTCCCTGGAAATCCCACCACTGACTTAGATCAATACCATTTCACCGTGGACCTCAAACTTGAGCAGTACTTCAGCCTGAGTTTCAAACTGACCCACATTAAGTGTCAAAGATCATCAGTGAGCATCACGAATTAAACAGGATTCTCTTATTTAGCAACAGCAGCATCAGTTAGTGTAACAGGGCGGCCCTTAGTGGCTGGAAACACAGTGAGATGGACCGAGGCAAGTGTAGTGGAACAAAAAGTATTTATTTGCCATACAGCTCTCCTCACAAAAATTCACTTGTCAAGCTTCTTCACAGCACAATCAATCCTCTAATGACAACTGGCAGCCTTAAATATGTTTAGCTGTCACAGACTTAACCATTATTCCACGCTTAGGTAAATTCTTAAATCCCAACCTTCCACCATAGTATATAATATATCAATTAGAATAAATAAATACATAAATACATTTCACATTTTCATATTAATAAATATTTCACACTTTAATTTTACACCAAACCCAATACTATAAAACCCAGAAACCCAAGCACAAAAGATTCACCACACTCTCTTTACCAATGGTCTCTCCCGAACCTTTAAATGGTGTCTGGACCCCCGGGGAAACATTTGCCCAAACACCCTGAAGAGGACACAGGCAAGAAAGGTGAGTAATCATTATCTTACAAACACCTATTTGCACCACTTTTATTCCTAGATTTCACACACACTTGCATTAGTTTTCCTTACTGGTAAACCTTAATCACAATCTCAATCACCATTCTTCTTTCCTGACAGACAACCACCACATTCCTTGATGAGGAGCAGCTGTGCAGGATCTGAAACAAGGCTACCAACTGATTTTAAACTTCCCAATAAATAATCAATAAATATTTAAACTTCTTGTGTGCAAATGTTTTACTGTGCAAATCCATGCTTAAAGTGCAATACTAAATAAAGTGCTTGATAAGATGCTTTTAATAAAGTGAAAGGTGTGCTCTAAAGTGCTATACAGATAATATAATACAAATAAATGTAGTAAGGGAGTCCTCTTCCTTACAGTTAGGCACAAAAACAGCATCAGCCATATTCAGCTGCAAGAACAAACTAAGCTGCCACAACACAAAATCATAAAGCCAGATTAGAAAATAAAATAAAATTGTATTTTTTTCTCTGCATCTCTTTATTGTCAGACGCTAACACAACAGCCTCATTATCAGATGCATTGTTGGATGTTCATCAGTGCAAGTGTCAGTGTAAGTATCAGAAAAGTAGCAGCAGTAGAAATGGGCAGATGTTAGTAATCACAGCCTCATAATTTCAAGTTCCCAAACACATTGGTAGATGCACTAAGTTTTGCATCTTCTTAGCTTGTCTCTATCTTAATTTTCCATTCTTGCTATTTTCTCTTTTCTTTGTTTAATTTTAATCTTCTTTGTGTTTATTATTTCACTGTTTGATTTTGTCATTTGCTTTGCTGTGGAGCACTTTTCAGACGAAACGACCACATAAATAGGATGTTTCCCATCTTGCATCAGGACTGCTGCTCTTTGATCTTTGATGCAAACTCATAACTTCCTAGTCAGTGAACCCTTCAATCTTAATAAAGTGTTCAACACAGGCTAGGAATGTCTCCTTTTGAACACAGGGATCCACATACCAGTTAGCAACAGTGGGTTTAAGTGTTTTTCAGTCAGCAGCACGGTTAGTTTTCATAATATGAACTGCTTGTTCTTTTTGCATTTTAGCAGGGCTTGTTAGTAAATCAAGGGAGCCTTCTCTTCTTTGCCTGTGCTTGTTGATGTTTGACTCTCGCCCACAGAGTAGACAGAAACACCAGTCTGCAGTACAGAAACCTGCACAGAGTAGTTATTTTAGAATAGAACTGGCCTTTGTATGCCCCTGGGCCACACCTGACCCTTCTGTTGTCCCTGACAGACCTCGTTAGGTCAATAGGAAATTAGGATAGTTAGTCGTATAGTTAGCTCCATTTCATCCACCAAAGACTCAAAAAAGTGCTTGATACAGAATCTAGAGTTTCTAACAAGAAACAGATATAAAAGTATGTAATGAAGTCAGAGGTAAAGCTGTGTGAGGTGCGTGTGAGGAGCAGATTGCTGTTTGACTGCAGTTTAAGTAATTTAAGAACAAGCCCTTCTCTGGGCAAATTGTAACAAAATCGATCAAATGCACTGCTGGAAATCTGGAGCTTGGACATTTCTGACTTTTTTCGTCTGTAATAACAGATGTTGAAGTGATAAGTGATGTTAAAGACACAGCCCAGTTCCTCATCTTTAACATGGGATAAAAAAAAAAAAAAAAAGTTTGAAATTATAATGGAGCTGGCAGCAATGCACTGTATGAAAGGGACTATAACAGGGAGTGATCTGTTCACAGAGGTAACCTTTCAGTCCCAGCTTTGATTGGCTGGAGCTGAAATCAGACAAATTGACAGATTTTACGACCAAATCTGGCAGGGAATAAAGTCCAAGTTTTGAACTGTATGCAAGATAAAGTGACTTAAATGAACCCAGAAATGAAATAAGTATTTTTGCATTGTGTTATACACCAAGAAGTATTGTGTACCTCAATACTAAAATTGAATTACATTGTTGATGTTTTAACTAGGGGTGAGAATTTAATGCGTTAACTGCGATTAATTAATTAAAAAAAAATAGCGCGTTAAAAAAACCCATAATGCATTTAATCACACTTTACATTCCAAGCAAAGGGGAAATTTTGTCAATGCACAATTACCTAGTATGCAGATTAGACTGATGGACACAAAAATGGATAAATCAGAAGAAAGCGCGTTGCTTGGACTGATTGAAGACAAATTTCATTTCAAATGACTACCCGACGGAAGCCTTGATAAAAGCGTGGTTTTGTGCAAACTGCGCAAACAGGAGTTTGCATATCACTGAAGCATTACAACCATAGGGTACCATCTAAGTGTGAAGCATGTTGCAGCGAGCACAGAAACTGTGGGAGCTGGCAGCGTTAGCTGTCCCAGTTCGGCAGCCCAAACTTGATAAAATAACTGACTTCAGGACTGTAGACCACTATCAGTGGTAGAAGACAGGGGATAAGCAGCTTTATGACACTGAAAAGCAAGCAAAGTTAGATCCATTACAGACAGCCCTGCTAATATGGAGGAACTACACCAGGAGCAAACAAGACTGGGGCAACAGAAAGAGCCACTCATACAGAATGGTTCCACAAAGTGGAATTCAACCCTGGATATAGTTTCTTGGTTACTAAAGAATCAAGAGGCTATTTTTCCTGCTTTAGACAAACAAAAGCACAAGCTACTCATTCCATCAGAGCTGGTAAAACTCCCAAAGCTCCCAGCTGTCCTTGAGCCATGCAGGCAAATAAAACAGTTTTTAAAACTTATTGTTACTGTTTCTTCAAAAAGCTTTAGTTGACAGTTATTATTTAGATTAATAATTACTTTCTTGAACTGTCTACTACAGATTTGTGACTGAGCTTCTTGGAGGTGAGACATATGTTCAGTGGTTTTACCTGCTTTCTGCCGCCTGCATCACATCATGGAGGTCTCCGATGATGAATGAAACTACATGGTGAAATTTAAGACTGCCTTCACAAAGTGTAGCTATATTCAATCATCAGCGACTCAAGATAGCTACTGTGCTTGACCCACGCTTTAAGGATTTAAAGTGTCTTGCAAAGGGAGCGCGAGAAGAGGACTGGACCAGCCTTGAGGCCCTGCTGCAGGAACAGTGTAAAGATGCCACCACAAAGGAGCCAGCAAAGACAAAGAGCCTCCTCCTCTCTTCATTGTCCTCAGACTGATTCAGATGAGGGAGCCCTGTGTAACAATGACCTGAGTTTATACAGAGCGGATTCCACCATCAGTGAGACAGACTGCCCACTGTGGTGGTGGTCCAGTTGAGCAGGGACCCACCCAGAGCTGTCTGTCCTGGCCCACAAATATCTGATTAGTCCTGCCACGTCTGTCCCACGTGAGAGACTTTTCTCACTTACAGGTCACATAGTAACAAAAAAGAGAGCTGCCTTGAGCTCTGAAAATGTGAACAGGCTAGTTTGTCTAAGTAACTGGCTGAAAAAGACGGACAGTAAATAAGCATGGAGGTGCTGTGAGTCCAATGGGTTTGTCATTTTTGGCACTAAAATGTTCAGCGATCAAACTGTTTTAGCCTAATGACTTAAAGTACTTAAAATAGCACTTTATTTTTCAACTCAAGTCAAGCTCAATTTTGGCCAGGGATATTATTTTGTTCCTCTGTTTTGAATTGAAATGCAGTTTTTATTTTTTTCAACCAGAAATTTAAAGAGTTCGAGTTTACAATATTCATGAAAAAAAATTGTGATTTGGGCAAATTTTCTTGTGCAATCAAATGCGATTGATCGAGATTAATTAATTACAAAGCCTCTAATTAATTAGATAATTTTTTAAATTCGAGTCCTATCCCTAGTTTCAATCTGAAATGGCTAGCATCATAGCAAGAACACT
Source organism: Oreochromis aureus (assembly GCF_013358895.1). Taxonomy (NCBI): domain Eukaryota; kingdom Metazoa; phylum Chordata; class Actinopteri; order Cichliformes; family Cichlidae; genus Oreochromis; species Oreochromis aureus. Next base: position 32,183,394 of record NC_052958.1, on the reverse strand, counting down.
GAAGTACTAAGAATTTGTTGCAATTGTAGAGCAACATGAAACTGAACATAGTGACATAGGCTACCACGCAGCTGTCAGGTAAGCTTGGGCAAAGTGCTAAACAGAAGAATCTCAAACACTGAATTCGACTTCAATGTATTTTTCAAGCCCAAAACCAACTAGATTCCTCTCACCCCCAGAAAAAAAATGCAGATTAAAACTTTAAACAACAAACAAAAATATCAATAGCACTTAAACCCAAACAATAATTAAAAAGCCTCTGAACCGTGACAGTTTCGGTGGGGAATGTGGGGATGTGGGGAAGGAGAACCAAAAATGCAGGACTCTGCATGTGGTGAACAATGCATTTATTTACAGTGAGGTAAATAATAATCCAACAATAAAGCCCCGTGCGCTCCCCTGACTCCTGTGCCGTGTCTTCTTCCCACAAGTCTGTGCCTCGTGCTCTCCACTCTCGTATCTGCACTCCTTGTGCTTGCTGCTCTGTGGCCTTCCACGCACTTCCTGCCAGAAACAATAGAAACAGCCGTCAAGACACTCTACTGCTGCGGGCATACACTCACTGGACTTGTCTATCTAAGAGCACAGTCATGGAGTCTCACACAACAATCCTGCGCCGAGGAGCATTCAGCCACACTGCTAAGTAGCTCCCCGAGGAGTCAGGTGTGGCCAGCCTCCAGACTGGACACAGCCACCAGGCCTGCCTGAAACCCAGTGCTCAGCCACACCCATACACACACCCACTTGCCTATACCTACAAGCATGGAGAACACAACAACAGCAGCACAGTGCAGCAAAGATACATAATATAAAATGAGACCACAACTGCTCATGGACCCTGGGTCGCTCAGACCAGGGTCCCTGACAGAAATCTTACAAAAATGAACATTTGTTCACAGCTGGTTTGTGGAATTTTTCTTTTTTCTTTTATTTTTTTCACATTTCACATTTTCATTACTAGTAGCAGTTTATAAAGAGAAAAAATATTATTGTGCAGAATTGCATTCACCTTATTGATGAAGCCATCCAGAACGGTCGCAGCTTTGCTTGACACCCCTTGGAAAAAGTAAATTGCCCACCCCTACTTTAGACAGGACTCATGTGAATCAAACTTTACTATCAGTGGAAGCCTGTTTCCTGCTATCATTAGGACTAAGATCTGCACTCAGCCTACAGACAGGGTGGGAGAAAAAACAAGCATGCAGAAAGTTTTACTACTTTTTTCATGTGTTGGGTTTCCTTCTTTTCTTCTTTTTTTTAAAGCACATTTGAAATGAAATTTATGCAGAACATGGTCATTATGATTAAGCTCAGAAGTAACAATAGGTGTATCAATAATAATACATGTTTGTATTCAAAGAAGAATGGGGCATATTTTCACAGTAATATTCAAAAGAAAGAGCTGGCAAGGATGAGAAGATGCATTTTCACAATATGCGACAAATTACTTTTCTCGCACCTCCAGTGCAGCATGGTTTTACATTCTGTAAGGCAATTTCATCAGATCTCACAGATACGGTAACAAATAATCACAAGAAGAAATAGCATCAATCCAATTTTCAATTTTGCTTTTCACAGGAGGAGAGGCTGGTGATGGCAGCGATATGTTCCCATTTTGTCCCATTTGGGGTGTCTCTCGTTGCATTTTCTGAAGTGTCCTTCTACTCCATGAATCTTTTGGAGGGGGAGGAAGACCAGTTTTTCAGACACCAAAGTTAATAAGTGTAGCTGCTAAGGAAAGATATCCAAAGAAGTCAGAAACATAGAAAAATTCATTTGTCACCTACCTATCTCTCTATAGGGTTTCAACACATTTATATCACAAGGTATAATATATGCCAGGTACATAAGTTATGGATTTGTCAGCCAAAAACAACAATGACCAAAAAAAAAAATGGATTCACTGAGCTGCCTGACTTTGGTGTTACTATCAAGTACAAGTCACATGGCAAGCTGTTCAACACTAGGAACTTCAACTGTGGTTTTACAATTAGTAAACCAAAGACTCCTCCTGAACTTTGAAGACCCCCGTCATGACCATCCCTTTAACTGGGTACACAGGGTTAGGTATCTAGGTGATGTCATATTCACAGACAGATGCAGCTACTGGGATTTCAGCCACTGGTTTGCAGATTCCCATTCTGAAGCCTTGACATGAACGTTTTAGCTTTTTGCTAATACCATCTTGGCATTTTGAAATAGCTTTCTTAAAATCTGGTTAGCCCCCTGGTGGCCATTAAAACAAACTTCCATGTTGGCTTCACTTTTTCACACTCTGCTTTTCTATGGTCATGTCAATTGATGCAATGTCACTGCGTCACTTGACAGTGAGATCAACAGAGGGTCCCTAGATTCTAGATGCTGGAAAAGGTCTATGCTGTCACAACAACAATGATGCTTGCAGTCTACAAAGCCATTGCACTACCTACACTCCTCTGTGGCAGCGGGAGGATTCAGGGTCACCTGGTCCAGCCCTAACTATATGCTTTAGCAAAAAGGAAAGTTTTAAGCCTAATCTTGAAAGTAGAGATAGTGTCTGTCTCCCGAATCCAAACTGGAAGCTGGTTCCACAGAAGAGGGGCCTGAAAACGGAAGGCTCTCCCTCCCATTCTACTTTTAAATACTCTAGGAACAACAAGTAGGCCTGCAGAGCGAGAGCGAAGTGCTCTAATAGGGTGATATGGTACTACAAGGTCATTAAGATAAGATGGGGCCTGATTATTTAAGACCTTGTATGTGAGGAGCAGGATTTTGAATTCAATTCTGGATTTAACAGGAAGCCAATGAAGGGAAGCCAATACAGGAGAAATATGCTCTCTCTTTCTAGTCCCTGTCAGTACTCTTGCTGCAGCATTTTGATCAGCTGAAGGCTTTTCAGCGAGTTTTAGGACATCCTGATAATAATGAATTACAGTAGTCCAGCCTGGAAGTAATAAATGCATGAACTAGTTTTTCAGCATCACTCTGAGACAGGATATTTCTAATTTTAGAGATGTTGCGCAAATGGAAGAAAGCAGTCTTACATATTTGTTTAATATGTGCGTTGAAGGACATGTCCTGGTCAAAAATGACTCAAGGTTCCTCACAGCATTACTGGAGGCCAAGGTAATGCCATCCAGAGTAAGAATCTGCTTAGATACCATATTTCTAAGATTTTCAGGGCCGAGTACAATAACCTCAGTTTTATCTGAATTAAGAAGCAGAAAGTTAGCGGCCATCCAGGTCTTTATGTCTTTAAGGCATTCCTGCAGTTGAACTAATTGGTGTGTGTTACCTGGCTTCATGGATAGATAGAGCTGCGTGTCATCTGCATAGCAGTGAAAATTTATGCTATGTCTTCTAATGATGCTGCCTAAGGGAAGCACGTATAATGTAAATAGAATTGGTCCTAGCACTGAACCCTGTGGAACACCATAACTGACCTTAGTGTGTGAAGAGGACTCTCCATTTACTTGAACAAATTGGAGTCTATTAGATAGATATGATACAAACCACTGCAGCGCAGTACCTGTAATACCTACAGCATGTTCTAATCGCTCTAATAGGATATTATGATCAACAGTATCAAACGCAGCACTAAGGTCTAGCAGGACAAGCACAGAGATGAGTCCACTGTCAGAGGCCATAAGAAGATCATTTGTAACCTTCACTAAAGCTGTTTCTGTGCTGTGATGAGCTCTGAAACCTGACTGAAACTCTTCAGATAAGCCATTCCTCTGCAGATGATCTGTTAGCTGTTTGACAACTACTCTTTCAAGGATTTTTGATATGAAAGGAAGGTTGGAGATTGGCCTATAATTAGCTAAGACAGTTGGGTCTAGAGATGGCTTTTTAAGTAAAGGTTTAACTACAGCCACCTTGAAGGCCATCAGAAGACACATCAGATTATGAATATCAGAATGTAGCTGCATGTTACCAATCGAGCGGTCCTGTCCAAAGGAAGAATTATCACAGTGTAGATGATCTTCAGTGGCTTGGAATTGTATCCAGGATCGAAGAGAACTGCACCCCAAAATAACTGCTGTTGGACCAATTGAATAATGGCTCACAAGATAAAGGGAAACCTTTCTAAATGTTGAAAGAGTGTATGAAAAAACATCCGATGCTTTGCCATTGACATTTCAAAATAGTACGAAGAGATGGCAGACAGAGACTAGAAGCATCAGACCCTGACAGGGCAGAGCCTCCTCAGAAGCACAGCTCACAGCCCCTGCTGAGAAACACCACCAAAAGCACCATAAAATTACCCATTGTCAAACCTAACAGGGATTGGACTGGATCTCTTCAATACTCTTTTCATAACTTTGCATATATAAGGCTATCTGTTCTTACTTCCATGTGAATAACCATCTCTGAAATGGTTGGTTCCATTGATATTCCCGTGGCTCCTAAATAGTTTCCATCTGCTCACAGTCACCCAAAATTTCTGACTGAAGATTCCACCCTCGCTTACTGCTGTGATTCAAAAGTATACTCCAGAGTGTGTGAGAACAATGTGCCATCATTTGATGTGGTTCAGGGAAGTGTAGGCAAAAAATAAATAAATAAATAATTACAAATAACCTAAATAAAAACTTTAACTTATAACTATTTTTGGTTAGACTTGGCATTTGGCACTTAAGGAAATCTTGTCATTTAGTTCAACGTATGATAAGGTGACTGCAGTTTTAATTCTGCTGCTCGTGTCTTTGTTGTAGTTCTGTATGGAGCAGTTTATAAAAAAAACCCACTTCATTCATTGGTTCATTTAGTGTAAAAAAAAAAAAAATAGTGAAAACAAACACAAGGTGTCTATAAGACAGTTTCTTTTAATGGTGTTTCATCATGGTGTTGCTCCTGTTTACAGTGTTGTTTTGGATGCCTCATTATTGTGCTGTGTGAAAATGGAAATGTAAACAAGTGAGTGACTTGCAAAGTTGTGAATAAGTCATGCATGTGCAAGTCTTATGTAACTTTGGTGTCTTATGTGGGAATTCCCTAGCCAAAATTCTGGTGAATGTTGATTGGTTCAAAGGTTTGCTTGAACAGAAAGGAAGCAACTATGGCATTTATCAAAAGAGAAAAAAAGGCATGAAAAGGTATGACGCAGAGAGGTTTCTGTTCACTTGTACATTATGACTTCTGTCTTCTCCTTGACAAGGGCTAAGGTGAAAGCCATAAAAACAGGACACCACACTGCCTATTGTTCCAAACCTTTTTATGTGTGCCTATGCCAAGAGGCACACATATTACTATTCGTCGGATTTATTATTCTTATTATGTGTGCCTATGCCAAGAGGCACACATATTACTATTCCTCGGATTTATTATGTGTGCCTATGCCAAGAGGCACACATATTACTATTCGTCGGATTTATTATTCTTCTTCTTATTATTATTATTCTCCATCTTCCGCCTAAATTTCGTAGTTTTGAGAAAAGCTTCATATATGTTACCTCATTTTGTGCGGCTGGATCTGGAATGGTGTGCTATGACTTTTGGTGTTTATGAATATTATAGTTTTTTAAATATTAATATTTTAGTGAAAATTTTCAGCGCTCCTCTGCCAAACAGTTTTGACAATAGGGGTACATATGTTACATCATTTTGTGCGGCTGGAGCTGGGCTAGTATGGTGTGACTTTTGGTGTTTATGACTTTTATAGTTTTTGAAATATTTAGATTTTAGTGCAAATTTAGGCTAATATCTAGGCTCCTGAGAAAGATTCTGCTTTTGGCACCATAGAAACAGACTTCATTTGTGGTGTGTTGGCTCTCTCTAGTGGTATACCGGGAGTAGTACGGCCTAAAGGGTGCCATGCTTGGTGAAAACTACATATCCCACAATTCATAGCATGCCTCTACCATCAAACAATGGCGGACACCACTTCGTTTTATATGTCTTTTATTCGTGTTTCTAGGTCACAAAATACACTTTTAAGATATTTTCAGGCGAGAATGTAGGTGTGTAAACTTCAAATATCTGCTCGTTTATCAAGACATCCCATATTAGCGACAATTCTCTTAAGTAAGTGTTGCTGATAGCGACTAAGCTAGCTAGCGCCGCTAAGCTTAGCTAGCTAGCACCGCTAGCGACCCTTCGTGAAAAACCACCCAGGCTTGGCTGATAGTGAGGTGGCTAAAATTTGTTTAATCGCCCAATCGCTCGGCAAGGGTCTGTGTCTTAGCTGGACTTATTTTTCGTTTATATGGGCCGATGATGCTGGTCCATGTGGAAAAAATAACTGAGTTGTTTGGTGGTGGAGCTACAACAGAGGGCAGCTATCCACCGGTGTGTGACAGAAAGGACATGCCGCAAACGAGACATATGAGGCGGTGAGGCTACCGCCGATCGACCGGTGTTTGCTAACGCGGAGGTCAATCGTGGATCAGGGAAAGCGAAGGCAGGAGCATGAGGTGAACTGAATTTCAGGTAAGAAGTTATGACCTGCACTCTATTTGGGTCAGATATAAACCGAGTTTAGGTGTAGTTTATTTTCGTTGTGCTGACTTTTTCAATCACTTACAATAACTCGTACTGCGTGCTAGCTAGCACGTGGAGTTTGTATACAGCTGTGTGCATGCTAAGTTACCGATGTTACCATGTTGAACTTTATGACAGCCTCCCCTGTCATTCTCTCGCCTGTTGAAACTTCAGTCATGAAACTGATCAATGATCGGCTTTTCTCTCTTGTTTGTTTATCGCCTAAACAACAGCAGCACGTTTAAGCTTGATCAGCTGTTGTTAGAATTCTTTTGATTTTAATTTCTAGTATCAGCTGATGTTTGCTGGAGCATGAAGATGAAATCAGGAGATGTCCTTACTGAATCATCAGAGCTGAACTGGTGATGGAGAAACAGGTTTACCCTTAGGTGACATGAATGAGTTGAAGGGAAGTTATGAACTGTTTCTGACAGACAAATATACACCAAGCTCCTTTTTTTGTGTAGCTGACAGCTGGTAACTGTGCAGGGGCGGATCTAGCAAAGCTTTTGCCAGGGGACCAGGTAGGGCATTAACAGAGAAAGGTGGACACAAAGATATACTTTTCTTTCTTACTCTCATATAAAATATTTAGCTTTTATTAAATAGTTATCTGAATCTTACAACCAAAGTTTGTATAATAATACACAAGATTGGCTGTAGACCATTGTTCATTATTCAGAACACTGTGTAAAAATAACAAAAACAAAAAGTGAATGCAAAAGTGCATAAATATTTATTTTACGTGTTTGATGTGTGTGGCGGGCGTGGTCTGCAGTGCCGCTGCAGGGAGGTGGACCCACCTGAGCGGCACCTGCAATCACGCCTCTCGGGCGTAGTCTGTGCTCTCTCGGCTGTTTTTGGGTGTGTGTCGGGCTGTGAGTTGAAAAGCTACAGCCGGCTGTTTGGGTACACCAACCATGTGTGAAAAGTGGTCCATAACGTAATGCTTCAAAGCGTGTTCATGCAAACATTGTCGGATCTGCCGTGGTACAATGGGACTTCTGCTCATGAACCTGTGTGCACAGCGTCTGCAAATCGGCGCTGTACGAAAGTAACTTCATCTTTACACAAAACTGTAAGCTGTTATCTGTGAAGCATGAGCGGTGTTTGTTTTACCATAGTTCATGGTGGAGAATGGCTGCTCTTCTGAGTTTTGCTCTCTGTAGCTGTATGAATGGCAAACTACACGGAATAGCAGCGGCATAGGCACACATAAAATGTCTTCTGAAATTTTCGCTTTCTAGTTATTATGTGTGCCTATGCCAAGAGGCACACATATTACTATTCCTCGGATTCATTATTATTATTATTATTATTATTATTATTCTCCAGTTTCCGCCTGAAATTTTGCAGCGAATCTCGCCCCGCAGTTTTGAGACAAGCTTCATATATGTTACCTCATTTTGTGCGGCCGGATCTGGAATGGTGTGCTATGACTTTTGGTCTTTATGTGCTATGACTTTTGGTCTTTATGAATTTTATAGTTTTTTAAATATTAATATTTTAGTGAAAATTTTCCCGCGCTCCTCTGCCGAACAGTTTTGACATTAGGGTTACATATGTTAGATCATTTTGTGCGGCTGGAGCTGGACTATTATGTCATGACTTTTGGTGTTCATGACTTTTATAGTTTTTTAAATATTAATATTTTAGTGCAAATTTAGGCCAATTCATCTTTTGGCGCCAAATAAACAGACTTCATTTGTGGTGTGTTGGCTCTCTCTAGTGGTATGCCGGGAGTGGTACAGCCTGTCTACCCTTATTTGGATTACCGTAATGATGACAATTTCAACGGTGCGCACAGCGTCGCTGCTTTCAGGAGCCATTGGAATTTTTAAGGTTGCGCAAAATCATTCAAAAGTTACGTAATGCTTGGTGGAAAACTCAATATCCCACAATTCATAGCACACCTCTGCCGAGTTAAACAATGGCGGCCACCACTTCGTTTTATATGTCTTTTATTAGTGTTTCTAGGTCACAAAATAAACTTTTAAGATATTTTCAGGCGAGAATGTAGGTGTGTAAACTTCAAATATCTGCTTGTTTTATCAAGACATCCCATATTAGCGACAATGCTCTGACGACCTCGGTCCTGCCTGACAGCTAGCCGGCTACCTAGCTAGCTGCCGCGCTTGGCTGCACATGGACAGCGAGGGACTCTCTCTCTCCTTTCACCTCCCGGTCTCTCGCAAATGCTCGCACAGAATCGGAGTTACAGCTGGATGTGGAAAAAATAACTGAGTTGTTTGGTGGTGCTATAATGCGGAGCTACAACAGTGGGCAGCTATCCACCGGTGTATGACAGAAAGGACATGCCGCGACCGCCCGATCGACCGGTGTTTGCTAACGCGAGGTCAATCGTGGATCAGGAAAGCGAAGGCAGGAGCGTGAGGTGAACTGAATTTCAGGTAAGAAGTTATGACCTGCACTCTATTTGGGTCAGATATAAACCGAGTTTAGGTGTAGTTTATTTAGCAGCAGTTCTCTTATGTGTTGCTGATAGCGGCTAGCTAGCTAGCGCCGCTAGCATAGTTAGCTCGCGCCGCTAGCGACCCTTCGTGAAAAAAAGCACCCAGGCTTGGCTTATATTGAGGCGGGTGAAACTCGTGTCAGCACCGGTCGCTGGCCGACAGTATGTGTTTTAGCTGGACTTATTTTTCGTTTATATGGGCCGATGATGCTGGAAACCGAAGGCAGGAGCGTGAGGTGAACTGAATTTCAGGTAAGAAGTTATGAACTGCACTCTATTTGGGTCAGATATAAACCGAGTTTAGGTGTAATTTATTTTCGTTGACCTTTACAATCGTAATGCCACGGGAGTTTATATACAGCTGTGTGCGCACTAAGTTACTGACGTTGGACTTTATTTTATTCATTAGGGTTAGTTCATAGAGTTGCCGTGCCGCATACAAGCGGAATCGTCCCACATTCAGAGAAAACATTATGATTTATTCTGTCGTTACTGAAGCCTCCCTGTCATTCTCTCGCGTGTTGAAACGTCAATCATGAAACTGATCAATGATCGGCTGTTCGCTCTTATTTATCGCGCTAAACAACAGCAGCACGTTTAAGCTTGATCAGCTGTTGTTAGAATTCTTTTGATTTTAATTTCTAGTATCAGCTGATGTTTGCTGGAGCATGAAGATGAAATCAGGAGATGTCCTTACTGAATCATCAGAGCTGAACTGGTGATGGAGAAACAGGTTTACACTTTAGGTGACATGAATGAGTTGAAGGAAGTTATGAGTTGTTTCTGAGAGACAAAGACCAAGCTCCTTTTTGTGTAGCTGACAGCTGGTAACTGTGCAGGGGCGGATCTAGCAAAGCTTTTGCCAGGGGCCAGGTAGGGCATTAACAGAGAAAGGTGGACACAAAGATATACTTTTCTTTCTTACTCTCATATAAAATATTTAGCTTTTATTAAATAGTTATCTGAATCTCACAACCAAAGTTTGTATAATAATACACAGGATTGGCTGTAGACCATTGTTCATAATTCAGAACACTGTGTAAAAATAACAAAAAAAAAAAGTGAATGCATGTGTGAAAAGTGGTCTATAATGTAATGCTTCAAAGCGTGTTCATGCAAACATTGTCGGGTCTGCCGTGGTACAATGGGACTTCTGCTCATGAACCTGTGTGCACAGCGTCTGCAAATCGGCGCTGTACAAAGTAACTTCATCTTTACACAAAACTGTAAGCTGTCATCTGTGAAGCGTGAGCGGTGTTTGTTTTTACCATAGTTCATGGTGGAGAATGGCTGCTCTTCTGAGTTTTGCTCTCTGTAGCCGTATGAATGGCAAACTACAGTGATTAGCAGCGGCATAGGCACACATAAAATTTCTTCTGAAATTTTCGCTTTCTAGTTTATTTCATATTCTGTATAGTTTTTCATATTTATATCCTGTTCATATCCTGTACATAGCTTGTACTCACTACAGCCTGTACATACCTATAGTTATAGAATATTCACAACATACTTCATACCGTGTACATTATAACATACCACAATAGACCCATTTCTGTAATATACTTGCATATCTATATTATTGCTAATATATATTGTAATATATCTATATCACTAAAGCACTTCTGGATGGATGCAAACTGCATTTCGTTGCCTGTACCTGTGCATGTGCAATGACAATAAAGTTGAATTCTAATTCTAATTCTAATGAACTTGTTTGTTTCAGACTTATAAGTTCATAAATTGGCAAAACGTTTTCAGCACCACACATAAATCCATCCACCCATTTCCCTCTGCTTGTCCAAAGTGCCAAAAGATTAATGTTCTTTTCCCAAGCATAGTAAGACAGCAGAAATAAATAATAAAAAAACAGGAGAAATATATACAAAAGAAGAAAAAGGCACACATTAGAGAACAGGTCACATGACAGCAAAGCATTGTCTTTGCATTTTCTACCCACAGTTTCAACTGAGTAACAAATAACACAAACAGAAATCAGAGTGTAAAATTTAAAAAGTTTTATTGATGTTAACTTTTTTTTAAAGTTATTAAAACGAAAACCCAAACAGACAAACCCCTCTGAGCAAGCACTTGGCGACAGTGGGGAAGAAAAACTCCCTTTTAAGAGGAAGAAACTTCCAGCAGAACCAGGCTCAGTGAGGGGACAGCCATCTGCCGCGACTGGTGAATGGGTTCCCAAAAGTAAGTCCATCAATTAAAACTAGCCAATTTAAAGTCTACAATTTGTTTTCTAGAAACTTTTTCATGTGATTTAAGGTTATTGGTATTTGCTACTAGATAGCAAATGGGAACTTTAACTGATTGCCGTTCAGAAGGTTAACTTCAGTATTCCTGTACGTAGTAGTACTTTTATCTTCATGAGTGACATTCAGTATTAAATTACCCTTGTTTTGTATTGTCATTTGAAATGATTTTTGGCTAATGCGAGGAGTGTCCTGGCGTTTTTTCCTGCAGCTAGCGTCACATTCAGGAGCTGGTGCTTTTTTCTTTGTGGGCCCTGATTTTGTCTTGGTGTCAGGGACATCTTGACATTTTGTCTTGGAGCTAGAGTCACTCCTGACATTTTCTGCATTAGCCTTAGATGTTTTACTGCCCATTGCAAAAAGACTAATGTGTATTTGTTTGCTGATAATTTGTTCTGTGTTTGTTAAAGCTTGCTTTCGAAAATCCACTGTTACAGAGGGCTATTTATGACTTCGGTGTTAACTTTAAATCCTTTTGAAGTCTGTGACGTACTTGATGTCTTTGAACGTAGCTCCGCCCACTTCGAGAAAACCGGAAGCGTTGCTCAGTGGTACAAATAAACAGACAGTCTAGCTGCTGCCTCTCTAAGGTTGTATTTAAAAAATAATTTATCTGCCTGCATCCACGTGGTGACTGTAAGGGCCGTTTATAGTTACTTCATCTTTTTTATTTGGGGCAATTAGTTTGATGCATATTCTGAAATTTGATTTTTATAGAATAATGTATTTTGTCGTCATTTCAGTTTATTTTGAAAGACCTAAACAGGATCTTCAGCTTTATTGTGAAAGGTTTATGTGGAAAATAAACAAGCGAACTGCGGAGCCACACGCTGGGTATACTGTCGTTGTTGCCAGGGGCAAACTGTCTAAAGTCTTTCATCTCTAATAAAATGATCAGTGTTCTGCTCTACCAGGTGTAACAATTGAGTTTAACATCCAGGCATCCATGAAAATGGAATTTATGACATTTAACGGCGTTAGAAGTTAGCAGGAAGTTAGCTCGCTAGCTTCTATGTATATACAATATAGCATGTCCTGACTGCGGGGTTTTGGAAAAAAAATTCAAACGTACAGCTCTGCTATAACTTCCAACATAAATGAAGACAGAAAACTAAACAGCAGTGACGTTTGTAGGGTTACTGAAGTTTGGCTAGCTGGTATATAATGATATGCTACGTGACCGCTAGCGACACAGCTATGTTAGCATAACATAAACAAGCTAACTTTTTTTCCACTCGATAAAAGTTAACGTGAGTGTTCTCGGTGGTCAGGAACAAATGTAATCGCATGGCAGGATGCTGTAAAAGGACTAAACTTCAGCCAGGAGAACAAGTGAGATAATCCATCCACAATACGAGGTTAGTCATTCATATACTGCTGCATGGGCTGTGCTGTAGTTACATCGTAAGGTTTTAAAAACTGAGCTTAAATAAATGATTAGCAGTAATAAAAGCCGAGGGAGGTCAACAGTGATCACTGACTGTTTTAGGAGCTTTTTGAGATTAAATAGAAGAAAATACAAAACATTAAACATGTTAACAACACAAAAGCCATATTAAACGCAGACTACTTTAGGCCCGGAAGTAGGATTCGTCACGTCATCACTGAACAACCGGATAGCTACAATTCCCTCGAAGGTAGCAGCTATCCAGGTACGTGCTCATCACAGACATACTGCTCCCCATGCAACTGAGCAACTCTTAGTAAAATCACACTGCAGCTTTGTCTGAAGTGTATGAAATGTCAGGGATCAAAAATGCTGACATATAGGTGGCAATAGTTGAAACTGACTCCCCACCATCAGATGTCCAGACTGTCTGACGGCTGAGTGTTCAAATGTGAGAATTACACAGGTATTTTTTGTATTGCTTGCATGATTTTTCCAAGTGTCATCCTTTCTTAAAAGAAACTATTTCCAGTAGTGAGAATAGGACTGAATGAGACTATGTCCTGTTTAGGCTATGTGACATTTGAGAAAGCGCTAATTATTCTGCTAGCATTATCAGGAGTTCCTATATTGAAGTCATTGTAATATCATACACTAGGAAGTGTGTCGTGCAAGAACCATCTTCTATTTTTTTCAATTTTCAGTCAATCAGAACTGAAATGTGATATCAAAATAAAAACAGTTAGACATATATGTGTGCCAAAGAAAAATGTCACAGAAGCTGAGATATTGGCATAGGCGTGTTATGTGTGCCATGCACAAACCCAACCTAATTTAGTGGTCTGTTTCAGTGTCACCACTCTGCTTTGCTGCCTAATGTTTCAACCCCTCCACCTGTCACTGGGTTTTGCAATATATTTGTTGTTTTAGATTTTTATATAAGATGGGTTTGTTGTGGTTCTCTGTGTGTCTAGTTTTGTTTTTTTCTACTGTCTTTATTACCCTTGACCATCTTTTTATGCGAGGAAAGGAGATCATTCCATCCCAGATGTCAAAATGAGGCGCCATATCAACTAAATAAGCAAAGTGGCACACGTCATGTAAATATTAATCATAAATCTGTTTTCCATGTGTATAACCAGCTGGTATATTTTGAATTTTTTTAACAACGGGTTGTCAAACTCACAGCTGATGCAGCTGCTGTAATAAAATCTGCTTCTTGTCCAGATGTTCCCCTGCAAGAAGAGCGTAGAGCTATATGAGCTCTCTAAATCAAGTTTATGTGCTAATTGATCCAAGTGTGTTTAAAGTTCACTAGAGTTGAGTTTTCTCTACTAATGAATTGAAAATGATGATGAATTAAGTATACAGTGTGTTAGTTGGATGAGTTGTACAGGGAGATGACCACAGGCAGGAATGATTTCCTGTGTTGTTCAGTGGTGCTTTTTGGTAATCTCAGTCTCTCACTGAACGTGCTCCTGTGGCTAGCCAGCACGTCATGGAGTGGGTGGGAGGAATTATCCAACATTGTCTTTGTCCTGGACAACATTCTTCTCTCCATCACCAACCTAAGAGAGTCCAGCTCCATCCCCACAACATTGCTAAGCCTTCGGATCAGTTTATTGAGTCTGTTAGCATCAGCAACCCTCAACCTGCTGCCGCTGCAGTAAGGGTAAAATGCTCATTTTGTAGTCCATCTTATGTACAGATATTAACATTTTTAATGCGCAGCAAGTCCTTTTAGGTTCTTTGTGATATCTTTCCTTGACCTTTCCATCTAGGTGAAGGAAAAAAGATTAGGAATAGCAATCAGGAAGTAATTATATATGGACTATTTGACCACACCCCTTGTGTCGCCTGCTAGTCTTCCTCATCCATCTGTTCCCCTATTTTGGATTCTTGGTTGGCTGCCCATTAGATTTAGTTTTACAATTTGTGGGGTCGTTACTCAAAATAGGTATTGCATTACACATTACTTCTTATTTTTCTTAATAGATTTATGAAATCCTTTGCTGTGTGTTGTCTTCAGTTTGTCTTTATAGTCTTTGAGACTGAGCAAACACGTTTTAATAAGAACCCAGAATTGATGCACGCTCTCCTCCCCCTTTCTCCACCAAACTGAGCATCGAGAGCTACTTGCACTGTTCTCTCATGACTATGGGGTATTTCAAAGCAAGTGCCTCACTGAGTAACTGATGCATTAAGCTGAAGACCAATAATGACAGAATGATGTGTGTCATAAAGCAGTTCATTAAGCACTTCCCCTGCAACAATGTTACATTGATATGGAGATGTGTGCTTTCTTTCCTGTCTCTCTCAGATGTTCCCCCAGCCACTGTGAACATGGAGACAGCTGCAGTCAGTCATGGAGCACCTTCCACTGTAACTGCTCTGGGACCAGGTACAGCGGAGCCACCTGTCACAGCTTGTAAGCCCATGATGCCTTTTTTGAGTGGTGTCGTCAAAGGTCACAGATCTGTATTTCAACTCATGTTTGTGAGTTTCTGTTAGACAGCCTGCTGCTTTAACTTCATTTCCCTTCAGACATTTTTGTGGCAGAAGGTCAAGCAGAGATCCAACTTCTTTCCAGGAGTCATGATTGTAAGCACTCATGGGATAACTCTTAGCGCAAAGACAGAGTGATTTAGAGGTCACACGTGAAATAATAAAAGAAATGACATACAACTCTATTGGAAAACACATCCTTTATAAGCACTTCAATTTAAACCATGAAGCATTTTCTAAGACGAACATGTAACATGTGCTTCTTTTGAGCAAATTAATGAATTTCCTATGTAAAAGCGTTGCTATTTTTTTCTTCTTTTCAGTTTTGTAAAGTGCTCATTTTTAATCACCTAACAAAACTGAAAATCACTGGATATTTTACAGGACTTCAAGCATGGCATGTTCAGCAGTGGCAGGAGCAGCCTATGTAAACCATAAGTGGTAATTACAAGATTCTAGTGCATTAAATTAAATGGTAAATGGACTGGTGCTTGTATAGAGCTTTATGTGGCACTCTTTTAACTGGGCACTCAAATTGCTCTTTACACCCATTCACCCATTCACAGTGTGCTTTATTCCATGCTTTTAAGTGGTTTCAAGCAAGCACAAGAACACAAGATATCATATCCACATCTATTCATCTGTTGCTGAATATTTTTTGTTAATCAAGGTGCACCAACCTGTGGACATAGATTTGTGTTTAGAGAATATATCTTCAGCTTTTATTGGGGTTTCCATTTTTTTTTTTTCATTAATTTGACCACTATTAACAGAGTAAAGTACAATTATAATTCATATTAATCTAATAATTACAATTATTAGGCAATAATTTATTTTTTGTTGCTTTGCACTAACATAAGAGTTTAAAAAAAGATCAGTAAAATGAAATCAGATATATGGCATAAACTTTATACAATAAACCTTGAAGATATATAGATAGATACACTCACAACCATTAGGTGCACCTTTCTTGTACCTGGTTGGACTTGAAAAAATGTTCTCTAGTCTGATGATTTTCAGTCTTCTATTGCCCAGCCTTAGTGAGCTGTGAATTGTAGCCTCAGTTTCCTGTTCTTCCTCAGTAGCACCAAGTGTGGTTTTCTGCTGCTGTAGCCCATCTCTACTGGTAACTTCCTATCAGCTCAAAGCAGCTTGGCCTTTCTTGTCTGACCTCTGGAATCATCAAGTCATTTTCACCCAGAGAACTACTGCTCACTGGATATTTTCCAGTTTTCAGACTGTTCTCTCTAAACCCTAGAGAAGGTTGTGCGGATAAATCATTAATTTCTGAAATACTCAGATCAGTCCTCTATCCCCAACAATCATGTCATGTTCAAAGTCAGTTAAAACACATTTCTTCTGAGCTATAATGTTCTATATAGAAAACAAAATACTAGTGCATTAAATTAAATAGTAAGTGGACTGGTGATCCATAGAGTTCTATATAGTGAACTTTATGAGATTGTGTTGACCATGTCTACAAGCTTACATGCATGGAGTTGAAACCATATGATGAATTAATTTAACATATGCATTACCCAGCAGTTGCACAGGTGTACCTATTAAATTGATGAGTGTATTAAATGGTAAAAATAACGTACACTCTAAAATGGATCTAAACAGATAATCCAGTGGAGAAGAGTTGGTCCCTCTGCATCGACATTGTAAAAAAAAATCTGAAGTTACTTGCAATATGTTGAACAAGACCAGATGTTGAAAAACTAAATGAGCAACCGCTGTGCAGTTGCATAGACAGAAAAACAAACTTAAATGGCTGCAGTGATGATGACGAGGATGTCTTTCTCTCTCTCTCCTCAGCAATATACGAGCAGTCCTGCGGGGCTCACAAACACACAGGCAACATTTCAGGGTATTATTACATTGATGTGGACAGCAGCGGACCCATTCAAGCCACAGCTGTTATACTGCAACATGACAGGTAGCTGAGCTGATACACACATCAAAACACACACGCGTCAACATGCCTGGCGCACAATCTGTTCCTCTCTCTTTCATCCTGCCTTATTCTCTGTCTTTCAGTCCTGCAGAATGAAACATACAAATACAGATACAGGTGAAAATGAAAAAAATGCATGCTTTCCCTTATTCTTCTTTCATTGCACCAGAGGACAACACATGGATGGTGATCAACCACAACAACACATACCTAAGGAGAGTCCAGCCGTTGAGGCAAGCATGAGTACTTTAAGACAATAGTTAAGACTCTTGCATAGTGTGTTTTGTGTAACATAGTGCATGATAACAGGTTTCTGTTTTTTAATAATAGTTAGTTGTTGTATATAAAAAATGGGACCTTTTGATTTAATTTACTGCCCTATAGTTCTTCCCTTGTATTCTTATTCCTATTTATTCTATTTATCACTTTCGTATATTTTATTTATATATGTCTGTATTTATATATGTGTACATATATATAATATTCTGCTCACATTCTGTAACTTCTGGCGGTGCTATGCTTTTGGAAACCGAATTTCCCAGAGGAACCCACCCGAGGGATTAATAAAGTTTTATCTTATCTTATCTCTCTTAAGTGGTATAAAATCATTCAGTATGGCCATGTCTTTTTCCTTTTCCTTTCTTTTTTTATTGATTACCAAAGTCTACAAAAATGTGACACATTATAGAAACATAGCTACCATCTGGGGATTGGTCACTTGATATAAGTGATATGTCTGTGTGTTTCAGAGGGCTCTCCACTCAGCTGGTGGGTAGGAGAGCCAGGTGTGGGACAAATGCACACTCACTGGGGCGGAGCTCCGCCAGGGAGCCAGCAATGTGCCTGCAGTCTGCAGGATAACTGTGTGGACTCCAGATGTCACTGCAACTGTGGTGCTGACAGCAATGAATGGTACTGTATTCACTCATATCCAAAAAATTGCAGTGTGAGGTGTTCCGCTATAAAAACAGCTCATAGCCTCACTGCATTTATAAGTTACCAAATTTGCTGCCGGTGCGGCAGATTTTTGCAAGTAGGTGTAGCAGCTGCAAGAGCATAAATCAACAGCATGTATTATCCTTTACAGTGAATAGCATTTTGTGCTAAACATAGATATGTCTTTCCCTCCTCTGGTTTGGACTTTGTTTTTAATAAAAAAATTCTGCTCCTTATCTTTTAGGACTCACGATTTAGGCCTTTTGACCCTTAGGGAGACACTCCTGATTAGATCTCTGGTGCTGGGTGACATCCAGAGACCTGGCTCCGAAAGCACCTACAAGGTCCGTTGTCATGGAGACAGTAAGTAGAAATTGGAGTCCAGTGTCACTTTGTACATGTTTTTAAAATGATGCCCGTGTGTCATGTCAGAATTGTAAACTCATTCCTGAACCCTGCTTCACGTTTATTATGCTTTCATGCGTTTTGCAGAAAACGTTTGGAATGCTGGATTTTTTGACAAGGAGACATCATACCTCCACTTTCCTACGTTACATGGAGAGCTGAGTGCCGACATTTCTTTCCTGTTTTAGACCACTTCATCATCTGGTGTCTTCCTGGAAAACTTGGGCATCGAAGACTTCATTCGGATTGAACTCAACTGTGAGCAAAACCTCTCTGGTGAGATGTCTCCTCTAGACTTCACTTAGATGTGAGTACAAACTGAGCAGGAAGGATTGTCCTCCAAGTTAAAGTTTCATGTGGTTTTAACTCAGCCGGAGGTGATGGTGTCCCTCAACCCTTCAAAAGAAACACTTTGCAACAGCACTGCCATTTATTTCTCCTCTGAGAAATCACAGCATTGTTGTTTTTGATGTTGTTGTTGCAGCCGGCTGCAGTGCATTTCTTTTATAACCACCAGAGCGTGTAGCTCTCTCTATCACTCTACTTAAAACACTTCACAGCAGTGCTGACCTGAACTACCATGTAAAAGAAACATTTGACTCACCTGCAGTAATTTATATCTGCTGGTGGAAGTCTCCACACATACCCCTGCAGAGCAGACATTATGACAACAGGCATGACATTAATCAAGTCTAGCATAGTATGAAAAGACATGCTAGCATGGTCTGTGTGTCATTATTTTATGTGAACTTGCACGGAGACCATATGATGTGCAGCTGTAAATCAAGAAGTAGAGCAGGCTGTTCAGTAATCAGAAAGTGTGTGGTTTAAAAATGGGTCTCATGATCGAAGTATCCTCAGGCAAAGTACTGAACCCCCAGCGTATCGATCGTGTGTGTAGTGTTATTGATAAAGTGTAAAGAATAAAGGGGTGTATGAATCTATTCTTGAATTGCCTTGTAGAGTAGGTCTGGGCCATATCATATGTGAGTACAAGAAAGTAATTATTATAATATGATGTGTTAAATTTGTTTAGATCAGAGCAATAAGGAAGGATTTGTCTGTGTTTCAGTTTGGCTTAGCTGTAGGCCTGAGAGTGTGTAATTGTTTAGAGGGAAAGGAATTTATGGACACTGGGAATTTATGGAATATGGGTAAAACGCGCATGCGCAGTGCCTTTGTTTTCATACGCACATGGCGGAAAAAGCCTGGCAGCGACAGAGAATGAGAAGGGTGAAAGTGGATGGTGGTTGTAAAAATACTGCAACTTCAGTGGTGTGGAACTGGTTTAGCTTTCATCCGTCAGATACACAACTATGCACTATTTTTGGTAGAGCATGCAAGCGGGCCGTCGTTATTACCGTGCTTTTTGGAAAATACGGCACACTTAAAATCAATCCTTTGATTTTTCTGAAAATCGACCGTGCCCCTTATAATCCCGTGTGCCTTATGTATGATTTCTTGTTGTGTTTACTGACCTCGAAACGATTTTATGTGGTACACGGCGCTCGAAAATCTTTCAAATGTTTTAGTACGACTTTGCTAAGCTACGAACCCGCACCGCTTGATGGATTGTCGGAGCATTGCGGCTATCGTAGTCAGGAGCCTCGCAGAGTGATACGTACTGTGCTTCAACATAATATTACCGTATTGTGTGTGTATAACCTCTTTTTAAGTTTTGTGGATATTATACATGGTTATGTTGAGGATATGTCGGCCAATTTCTGCTGGAAATGCCTTTTGGTTAAACTGTCAGCAAGGAATTTGCATTTGCACTGTTGGATTTTTATATAACTTTAATGCACATAAAAACAGCTGCTTGTTTAAGTGAAAATACATTGATGTTTTTTGGGGGGTTTTTGCCCTGATAAAGTTGTGGAGTTGTAAAGTATTTTGTCTAGTGTCAATTATATCGTCAGTTATATTGTTATTGCAAATTTTCAAATGTATATACTGGTCATATCGCCCTGCTCTATTGTAGAGTAAAAAGTGCTTTGAGTGTTGTTGTTGCTGTCCTCTTTGCTTCTCTCTTGATGAGGTGCTTCAGTTCATGTGATTGCAAAAGAAAACTAATCTACCACTGTAGCTGGTTTTACCTTAAAAAGAAGTCCATGTAACTATATATGTCTAAGGCTAGCTATCAGATCTGACACTTGATTCAGTGCTTTATCAGTATTTTGCCGTAAAGGTCCAACTGTTGCACTGTACGCAAGACAGTATCTGCTGTGCAGGTACTTTTACTTTCTTTCCTTTTTTATATTCTCTTATTTTATTCACTTCATTTTTTTCCTCAACTAAGCAGCTCAGTTAAACCTGCAACATATTTCAGTGAGGATAATTAGAGTTTGAGTAATAAAAATGATGACGGCAATAAAGGACAGCCTGTCCTGCTGAAGATAGAAAACAGGAAGAGCGAGAGCTAGCATTGAACTGAGATGTGGAATGCTGCTCTCTGAAGATCTAGAAAAGGGATTGGAGACTAACGGGCTGATAGAAGGTGGACAAGGAGATTATTTGGCCAGGGCAATGATGACAGAATTAAGAACAAACTAAGTTTGGTAGCATGGGAAGTCAGAAGTGAGGAAAAGAAGAGAAAAGAATAAGGATCTTTTCAAATATCCTCTTTCCTACTTTAAACTTCTGCCTGACTTTCCTTAAAAGCAAACATTGAAAAGAATTGTAAAATGGCAAACATTTACAGCAGGTATATTTTTGACATAATTTCTACTTCTGTGAACACCAAGGACTCTCAAGGAAATTTGAGGGTGCATGGGACGTACTTCTGGAGTATGGAGTGTCTGTCCCATTCCTTGCAAGAGCTTGGTCCACATAGCTAGCAATAAGGTTATTGTAAATCAATACAAAATGGCTTTGACTTGATCACCTTTAAGCTGTCTGAGTCAGAGATGCCACCTGCCACGAGGCAAGGCAGGAAGCTGCTTGGGGCCCCAAGCCAGTGTGGGCCCCCAGTGGGCTGCCAAACTTTAAGCTTTAGCAGTGGCAATGTGCAAAATGTGCAGTGACAGTGGGAGAGACCTGACTTGACCTGGCCCCGCCTGACTCAACGTAATAGCTCAATACATTAATATGATATTTCTTTTCCTTTACATTTGTCACCCACCATTAATTAGTTAAAGTGACAAACAAAAGCTCAGTCAGTTTAATCATGCAAATAATGAGCACATCTTTGTGTGTGAGCTTTTGAGTTTAAATTCTGCCCTGGAAGGAAAAAGGAATATTTTCCTGTCACTGTCAGCCAACCAGACAGGACAAGCAGACTGTCAGAGTGATTGGCAGCTCACTAACTTTCTAGATAACAACAATCAGCTTGGTCCTGGGTGAGCAGAGCCACAGCCAGTGAAATGTCAATTTCTTGAATTTTTTTTAGATTAAGATAAATTACATCTAGAAAGGCCAAATACAAACTAATACAAATACAAATACAGTGGTATGCAAAAGTTTGGGCACCCGTGATAATTTTCATGATTTTCCTTCATAAGTCATTGGTTGTTTGGATCAGCAATTTCATTTAAATATATCATGCAGGGCTCTAGACTAACTTTTTGCCTCGGTTGCACTGGTGCGCCTAACTTTTTTTCTTTTTTTCAGCACAAAAGTTAGGCACATCCAAATTTTTCACCGCATCGCTTAACACCGCAGTTTTAAGCGAAGCGATGCACATATTGTGGGGGGTGGGGGGGGGGGATTGCTGTGCTTGTGCTTGTGCTTAAAGTGCGTTGGCACTCTTTGGCAATATTGTGGACAATGTTAAACTTAATCATCATCTCGGCCTCGTCTGATGACCTGTTTGCTGCTGCCTGCCGCTGAAAGGCAGTGGGGAGAGGGGACACTTGGGCAGTGCATTTATTGCGACATATAATGTGTTTTCTGGATACACTGTGCCTTTTCAGCATCAAAGGTTGATGGCTCCGTGTCAGAGCACTGGCTATGAATTTCAGATGGATCAGGCCTTAACTTAACAAAAAAGTTATCAATAGATCTTTTCATCTTTTCTTATTACCCACAGCTACATCCACTTCTGTCAGGCCTAGGCTATCACTAGTATCATCACTGATTTCTATTATCCATTTGATTCCGATTCAGAGGTCCTGATTTGATTCAATTTTGCCTCAGACAGTCAGAAATATTATAATTCTGATCATTTATCAGTACTGATACTGTGAGACTTTATCAGAGGTGTGAGCATCACAGCAGATGCCTTTGTGTCAAAGTAACTGAGGATAAAACACAGAACATGAAGGAGATTTTCCTGGCCTGGCTTTTTATAGCAGATAACCTTAAAAATATTCTCCAATATTCTGCAATTTTGCATAATTTTAAAAAACTTGACATTTCTTCAGTATATTCTTGTCCAAGGTCATTTAAGTAAAAAAAAAGAAAAAAAGACAGCGCTGTAAACAACGGTAGACTGGTGGGTAATAAGCGAATGAATAATGCAGAAAACAGGGATTTGAGATGGGAAACTGTTCTTGAAGTACACAGAGATAGAGAGAGCTGTGCATGAAGTGTGATTTTTGTCATGGTGGGAGCAAAACGGCAAAAGAAAGAGAAGATTAATGACGATATTTATCAAATGTGAAGCGTAGTTTGGATCTTCTTTTGCTGCTGGTTCAGTGAATTTTGGTCGGAGAGAGATAAAACCTGCAGCTCAAAATCTAACGCAAAAAAGACGTAAACACAGCGCGGACCGGACACATCAGAATCAGTGAGCTGTCGGCTTTCAGCCCCGACGGCGTGTCCGTGTACGGGCCGGCGGGTGAGGAAGCCGAGAAAGAGAAAGCTGATTCAGATGCGTCGGGTCCGCTCTGTGTTTACGTCTTTGTGTGGAATCTGTTTACCTGCTCTAATTTACTGTTTGGTGGTTGTTCAAATAGTTTTGTGATCTTTAACCTGAGATTCTGGTGTTTCTGGCAAAATACGTTTATATTTAAACGCCGATTCAGGACTTAATGAATCGATATCGCTTTATTCAACCTACTCACGTCTCTCTATCCACCTGCACTTTCAACTGGATCACGGCCAATCAGAGAGGTCCTGCCCCTGACTATCTCTGATTGGTTTAGACCAGGGGTCAGCAACCTTTAACACCCAAAGATCCATTTGGACCCAGTTTCCATGCAAAAGAAAACACTGGGAGCCGCAAATACTTTTTGACATCTAAAATGAAGATAACACTGTATATATTGTTTTTTACCTTTATGCTTTGTGTGAACAACTAAGGTGTGTTGCTTATGAAATCCATGAAGTGCTACAGAGAGAATTACATTTTATTTATGTAATTAACACATTTTGAACTCTTAAAGAAATATAACAAAAGGAAAGACACCCAGCTGAACTAAAATGATCCATGTAGGAAACAAAAACTGTTATATCGCCTTTGGGCTTTTGGAGCCTTGACCTGACTTTTAAAAAATAACTGGGAAAAAAAAGCACTATGCCGCTAAAAAATGAAAAATAGATATTTGCAAAATTCTGCCTAAATATGTATTTTACCTGGTTAATGTGTGTGGCGGGGCGTGGTGTGCAGCGCCGCTGCAGGGGAGGCGGACGCACCTGAGCGGCACCCGCAATCACACCTCGCCGCCTTAACGTCTGTGCTATCTATGCTGTTGTGTTGGTATGTGTCGAGCTGTGAGCTGAAAAGCTACAGCCGGCTGTATGCGTACAGCAACCGTGTGTGAAAAGTGGTCAATAAAGAGATGCTGAAAAGCATGTTCATGGAAACATCGTCGGGTCTGCCGTGGTATGTTTGCAATGGGACTTCTGCTCCTGAACCTCTGCGCACAGCGTCTGCAAATCGGGGCTTTACGAAGTCACTTTCATCTTTACGCAGGACTGTAAGCTGTCATCTGTGAGACGTGAGCGGTGTTTGTTCTTAACATAGTTCACGGTGGAGAACAGCTGCTCACATAATGTGGATCCGAAGATCCATAATTGGCCTACCTGGGGTTGAAAGTCTCGATAAATGCACGGCGTTTCGGCGGTTATACCGGCTTCCGCCAGTGTGACGCTTATTTTGAGCGATGAAAAAATAATAGAATATAATTTTATTTTTATATTTCAATATCACAATAATCTTCCAATTTAGAACTACAAGTTAAAAAAGAATTAACATAAATAAAATACACTTCAGCTAAATACTTCTAATTTATTTTCCCAAACCACGCGGAGCCGCAGTATAAGGACTAAAGAGCCGCAGGTTGCCGACCCCTGGTTTAGACCATGATAGGGGCATAATGTGTATCTGTTGTTGACCACACGGAGACTTTCAGAGTTGTGGAGACTTTTCTTTGTTTTGTTTTGTTTTTTTACTCAAACAGTTGGTCGCAACTGCGACCAAATTGGTCGCACTCTAGAGCCCTGTCATGTAGCAGATGAACACAATGATATTTGAGAAGTGAAATGAAGTTTATAGGATTTACAGAAAGTGTGCAATAGTTATGTCTTGATGCATTCTCAGTCATCCAGGAAAGTAAATCTCCAAAAAGTTGATTCTGTTCGTCTGGACGTAGGGTTTTGTGGGAGAAACGTTTCGTCACTCATCCAAGTGACTTCTTCATTCTCAGCTGACTGCAGGTTTCCCCAATCTTATAAACAGTACATTTGCATAATGACTGAAACCAGCCCACTGAAGGAACAATGGGCTGGGAGGTCAGTTCCTTAATCTTAATTATGCAAATTGTCATGACCACTGATCAACAACCACTGACCAAAACCGAAAACTGATCAAAGACCACTGATCAATGGCCATGAGTACCATTCACAGAGAGTTGGGGAATGGCTGCAATCAGAGCATTGTAAGATGGTGAAAGATGTACCCTTAGGCCCCCTCCTCGATTCAGAGATGGTCTTTCCCTTTTCACGTAAATGGCCTCCTTGACTCCGCGCTCAAACCAGCGTTCCTCCCTGTCCAGGATGTGTACATCCTCATCATTGAAAGAGTGTCCACTGGCCTGTAGGTGTAAATAGACTGCAGAGTCCTGGCCTGACGAAGTAGCTCTTCTGTGTTGTGCCATCCGCTTCGCCAGAGGTTGTTTGGTTTCCCCGATGTATAAATCCTGGCAATCCTCCTGGCACTTAACAACGTACACCATGTTACTCTGTTTGTGTCGGGGGACCCGACCCTTGGGGTGGACCAGTTTTTGGCGCAGCGTGTTTTGAGGTTTAAAAGCCACAGAGACGCCGTGTTTAGAAAAAATGCATCTCAACTGCTCCGATACTCCTGACACATATGGGATCACTACAGGTTTTCGCTTGGGCAGCGGTTGTCCTTCTCTCCTGGATCAGCTGGAGCTTAACAAAAGTCCAGCTGGGATAACCACATTTACTCAGGGCCTTCTTGATGTGCCGTTCTTCTGCCTCCCTGGCCGCTGTGTCTGTGGGGATGGTGTTCGCTCTGTGTTGTAGCGTCCTAATGACACCCAGTTTGTGCTCCAGTGGATGATGAGAGTCAAACCTTAAATACTGATCCGTATGTGTAGGTTTACGGTACACTTCAGCTTTTAGATGACCCCCATTACTGCTGGAAATCTCACAGTCTAAGAAGGCTAACCTGCCACTTTTCACGTCTTCCCTGGTGCATTTGATGTGTCGGTCCACCGAGTTGATGTGATCCGTGAATTGTGGTACGTCCTGAGATTTGATTTTCACCCAGGTGTCATCCACATATCTGAACCAATGGCTTGGTGGTGTTCCAGGGTAGGATAGCAAAGCCCTCTTTTCCACTTCTTCCATGTACAAATTGGCCACGATGGGTGAAACTGGGGAGCCCATGGCACACCCATGTTTCTGCCTGTAGAACCGACCCTTGTGTGTGAAGTAGGTGGAATGAAGACACAGTTCCAAAAGCAAACACACTTGGTCGATGCTGAGAGTGGTCCTGTTGCTGAGGTTGGTGTCATCCTGTAATCTCTTACAGACTACCTCCAACGCTTAAATTTAGGGTTTAATAAAATGTAGCCTTGGGTCACTTTAGCAGTAGTGCTGTTCTTGTTCTTCCTTTATCAAAAGCACTGATGGGAATAAAGACGTTACTAATGGCGTGACTTTTTTTCAGTAACGAGTAATCTAACTAATTACTATTTCTATTGTTACAACGACATTACCGTTACTAACAAGAAAATTTGGCGCGGTCGCGTTACTATTTTTCAACAAACAGACGGTTTAAGCTGTCTTGAGTTTACCGCATCTTATATCAGTTGCACGGAAGTAGCTGTCTACGTAAGTAATCTGGGCGCTACAGCTTTAAGCAGCTGCGTGCGCTCCCGCGGACGGCAATCACTTTCTGCCCGACGATCAATTTTTGGCACAACACCTGGAGCTAGGGGGGAAAACAATCGCATGAGTGCTGCTGTTTGACTGAGGAAGAATAAAGTAGTCGTGGTAAGTCAATCACATGACCACTTCAAGATGACAAAGCAACAAGGTGATATATACCAGCTTTTAAATTGTGTTGATAGGCCACGTAAAACCAGAGTCATGATAAACAATATATACACGGCGTTTTTTCCCCAATAGTTTCGTCACGTTTAACGTCTAAGGACAGCGCTAGCAAGCACTGTCTGCTTATGACCCCCCCCCCCCCAAAAAACCCCCCTGCCCTTTCATGTTGGTGGAAAAATGCACCATGTCGACCAATCAAAAAATGATATGGCAACATGACATTTGGTTGTTTAGGAAGAGGGGGAAGTTTTAGGAGTGACGGCGAGAGAGAGAGAGAGAGAAAGAAAGACAGCAGAAACAGAGAGAGAGCGAGTTTTGAGACATGAGAGATTTGTGACGTTTAGCATGTTTGGAGTGTGTAGTTAATGTGTTGTCTTGTGTAGTTAGTGTGTAGTGTTGTGGATAGTTTGGTGTTGTGTGTCAGAACAATGAGGCGACCGCTGTCTCCAGGGAGAGAGCAGGAGTGATACACCTGCTGCTGTCAGGCCTGCAGGTATCAGGCTTGTGATGTTCTCCTTTATAGTGGACAGAAATATTTGGAGTGGCACAAATAATTTGTGTGGCATCTTATTGAATGCAGAACACCTGATTGTTATGTAAATAGTTTGAAATGGTTATTTAAAAAAGGGGTAAAAGGTAAATGGCTGCAAATAACTTTGTTGTTTGCAAAACTTGTGCATATGATTTTAAAATTGACAATTTATATTTGCATTTAAAGTTATGAAATATGATTCAGTAAACATGTTTGTGGTTGTTACAGTAAAAATTATGACTCTTTCTCCTCGGATTTTATGTTTTTTGTCTAATTTTAGATCAATTGTGTTAATGCAGTATGTCAAGATGAAAACATAACTGTAAATTCAGACACGTGAGGTTGTGCTGACAAGAATGATACCACACAAGGCAAAGTAAATAGTTTTTAAAGGTGAAATGTAGAGGTCAAATCATAAATAGTTAAAAATGACCAATTATACCCTGGACCCCAGAGGGTCAAGTATTTTTTTTAAAGTAACACAATAGTTACTTTTCAAGTAATTAATTACTTTTAGAATCTTATAACTCAGTTACTAACTCAGTTACCTTTTTGAAGAAGTAACTAGTAACTATAATTAATTACTTTTTCAAAGTAACTTGCCCAGCACTGATCAAAAGTCACATAATCCAAATTAACACAGGACCCTGAAGTATGAGTGTTTATATCTTTTGAAATGTTTAAAAACCCAGTCAGAACCTCTTGAGTAACTGTAGTTGCTGACCTCCAACACAGCAGTCTTCATGTGCGCTACAGTGCAGCACCTGGCAGTGGTCTATAAATAAAACACATATACAGTAATGTCATATATAGGTGAGGTCACGCACAGCCATGCTGGGGCACACTCCACACAACACATTCCTAATCCTGTGGAGAACCTTTGGAGATATACCCTACTGTATATACTGAAGGTTAGCTGACAGTCAGGTTTGGTTTGTACATGTAGATGTAAGGAGATCTGTTGTGGAGACCAAAGTACAACCAAAAGTATTGTGATGAAGTGCAATAAACGTGTGCTGTTTTTGCCTTTGAAATAGTAGTTTTTAAAATAAAGATTAAGAGATGATCACACACGAGTTGCACTTATCGGCACTAGTGTAATTGATTGTGACATGTTGGCCTTTCTGTGTCACAACTTCTGATTAACTATTTGCAAAAAAACTGATGTAAAACTTATTTATAAAACACAAACAAGGTCATAAAGTGCCTAAAATCAAGAGGAAAATGTAAATAAATAAAACAAATAAATGAACAACACTGTTAGAACATACAAGCTTCTCAGCTACCTATTTTTACTCTAAAGTGACTAAGACGTAGTGTACTGTCAGTTATGTCTTCATTCTGAAAGGCAAAACTAAGCTTTAAAATCCACTTCATTTAAATAGGTTTAAATGTTAAACAAATTTCTTCCAGTCAGAGAATGTTGCGTATAATTTAATTTTTGCTTGATGCATGAAGTTAAAAGATTAAAACTAATAAAACAAGTTTTAAAAAGAGACATTTCCATTTGATTACATTTTGTATGATGAATTATGCAGAAAAAGTAGAATTGGGCTGAAAGATCTATCGCTTTATCACCTATTCAGGTTGTAAATTGTGTTTTTAAAAAGTAACTAAGTAACTAAGTAATTAATTACTTTTGAAAATAAGTAATCAGTAAAGTAATGGGATTACTTTTGGGGGGAAGTAATCAGTAATTAGTTACTGATTACTTTTTTCAAGTAACTTGACCAACACTGGACACAACTGGGATAAAATGTTTCTGGGGCTTATTTATCAGGTATAATATGCATGAAATGGTAAAGAAATACTTGATGTGAGGAAGAAGAACTCCTGGCTAAAATCTCAAAGCTCAAGTAAAATCTTTCACAGCTTGTAAATTAATCATCTACATATTAAAATATAATGCCCACCGCAACTACTGCATAACTGCTGTAACGTCTATGTTTGTAATTAAATTTGTCGACTTCCTCCCTGCAGAGGTTTCAGCCAGCTTCAAGTCAGAAACATCAGTCACCTGTGCCTTCAAGGAGCAGATGGTGAACGAGCTGAACAGGAGCAGCAGCGGCACCACTCCTTCCCCCTTCTCCATCTACTCTGACATAACCCTAAAAGCAGAAAACGTGTCCCTGAGCTTCAGGACCAGCCAGAGTCTTGCTCTGCTCCTCTACGTCAGCTCCTACCACAGAGAGTACTTTGCTGTGCTGCTCAGCGAGCCAGGTGAGCACTGAGATCCTTCTTGTATTTTTAATAAGGAAAGTGTGGTGTTTTTTTTCCTCTTGCATCAAATACTTTGACTTGGCCTTTATAAAATAACCATGACCTTTTGTTGCTTATATTTATAAGCTGTAATAGTGGTGTAGTAGCATAAGGCAAAATTGTAGCATCAGTTTCCTGTTCTTAGCTCACAGGGGTGGCACCCAGTATGGTCATCTGCTGTTTAAGCAGAAATAAAGAATATGGTACTTTTGTTACACTGTGTCTATGAGGCTTTATTATCACACATATTAAGAATTGAGTCCATATATAAAAATAATGACAATATTCAAATAAGAAGAATATTAATTTGATTATTTGTTGATTAACCCTACTGGGGAGACTTAAGGCTAGCCTCACCGGACTTTAAAAGAATCATGAAAAAAAACAGACAATATGGTAGGGATGGTGTCACACACATTAAATTACTAATGTGTGTTTTTTAAAGGGAGTTCCTGACTTGATGAGTGGGAAAAAATGACATTTTCCACACCTATGATTTCTTGCCAAAAAGCCGAGCCATTGTTTATATAATAATTCATATAAATGTAATAACCTGAAAAATGTTAACCTCTAAAAACTGTAAGTATGTCTGTAAACTTCAATTTGTAGATACATTTCATTAAACATGTTTGTGTTTTGATTTGTATTTTCCTGAATTTGTATGCAGCACACGTCCTTGTATGTCACCTGCCAGTTCTGGCTTATTAACCTGACAGGTCATAGTGACAAATAACAGCGTCCTAATGGGTTTTTTGAGATTTTCCATCCAAATCCATCAGTCTGTAACTTCAACTGTCACCCTGTTCCCACATTCATACTCAAAACATGTCAAATCTGTCAGCAAAACACCAAACACAAGCCTGACAAAAGTTCACGCTCTTCATTAAACACATTGTTACAGAGTGTCAGTTACAGTGTCTCACATCATCAGAACAGTCCGGCAGTTTGAGGATGTAAGGAGAAAAAAATCTATAGCTCTGATTCAAATAGCAAAGGCATGTGTCTCAAAAAATCCAAAATGATATTACTATGTAGAGGTGAAAATATGAATGTGCATTATTCAGTGTGTTGATAAACTATAATGCCTTATGTCTGGATGTTGGTTATGAAATCGTTGATATAGCTGATACAGTTTGATACCTGCCAAAGCACTGAGGTGTTAGGCGGGTTGGGCTCATGTGCTTACAGATGTTGCAAGTGAGATGAACATATCAAAGATAAAGTGCCGTTACCAAGTCAAAGGTCTGATTATGAACCTGAACACTGTAGCATCGCAGCATGTCCAATCAACCTCAATTCAAACTCACCTCTTTAGAAATATTTTAACTGAACCTAAATGTTTAAAAAGAAAATTTGCTAGTTTTCCAGCCAGCAATGGAAATTTAATTTAACGTCACCAGGCCCTTAAACAGGAGCTTTCATCCAGTATAAAGACTTTTGTGGAGTACAGAAAAGTATATGTGTTAATAGACCTCTCTGCAATGAATCATACTTGTTATTAATGTTGGGCTCTCTTCCACAGCATATCTTTTATCCTGTCTTCCTTCTCTCTCCCCAGCCGGTTGCAGCAGTTGGCTGCCCCTCCCTGAGCCTGGTTCTGCCAGAGGTTTCTTCCTGTTAAAAGGGAGTTTTTCCTTCCCACCGTCATCAAAGTGCTTGCTCATAGGGGGTCATATGATTGTTGGGTTTTTCTCTGTATGTATTATTGTAGGGTCTACCTTACGATATAAAGCGCCTTGAGGTGACTGTTGTTGTGATTTGGCGCTGTATAAATAAAATTGAATTGAATTGAATTGAATTACAGTACAGTAATAACAGTGCCCGATCTTTCTGTCTGCTCTCTGGTCAAAGATCTTGAGACACACAGCATCTGGTTATTGTCATTCAGAGGTCAGTGAGCCTCTGGAGCCCTGGAGTCAGAGTGGGTGTTTGCTCCATGTAGCCCCATTTCCTCACTGCTTCTGGAGCAGTGTGATTGCAGTTTTCTGGTGGAGTGATCTGTTGTAGGTGTTGATCTAAGGCTGGAGACTTCAGGATGAACAAGCACACTTAAATCTTTAATCTGCAGATAGCTGTTCCTCTCTGATCCTGGCTTTGCCTGTGGTCTCTGACTGTTATAAAAGGTTATTTTTCTCACCACTGTCACCAAATATTTGCTTACAGGGTATTGTCCTTTTGCGGTGGCTCTTTCTCTCTTTTCTTATGATATAAAGTGCCTTAAGATGACATAAACATAACTGAACTTAAACTGAATTCAGTTAAACATCATGGCATAGTGCTATCCATCATTTCTTTTTATCAAAGTTCGCTGAAAACCACTTTTTTCAGTGAGTTTAGCAAAAAAATTTCAAATAAGTATCTTTTACTATCAAGTCTGCTGCTTTGTCAGTAAAGCTGTTGCTCGAGGCTGTCTTTCCTCCTCTCTCAACTGGAGAATAGGAAGGTGAATCAAGCCTCAAGTGGATGAGTCAACATGGCTCTCAGACATGTTCACAAGGCAGTGTTTGAAATATGTTATGGTAAATGGCCTGTATTTATATAGCGCTTTACTAGTCCCTAAGGACCCCAAAGCGCTTTACATATCCAGACATCCACCCATTCACACGCACATTCACACACTGTTGTCACAACACCATTCCCCCAGCAGTGTGGCAAACCTCGTAAACCCCCCTTATATATTGAGGGGGGTCAATAATTCACTGAGCACCTGGGAGAAAGTCAAGACCCAGCGTTCATTTCCTGTATTCAAACGAGTTCATTTTCGGCAGTTTGTCTTTTTGAAAGAAGATCAGTACAGAGAGGGAAGTGGGCTCCCTTAGCAGCCCTTTCTACACCCATCACCTCATCCCATGTCTCTTTAAATCCTTTTGTTGAATATATTATGTGAGATGTTCTGTCGAGAGTTCCAAGTTGTAAATGATTGAGAGCGCCAGCTGCCCTCTGTCGGCTTTTGTTAGCTACAAAACAAACTTTCTGGTGATGAGGACACCAGAACCTGCATCTGGCCTGCATCGTTATGTGTAAAAGTTATCTTTATTTTCTTCACCAGAGAAACGGTGAGGTATGAGGCTCTAACACTGCACAGGAATCATGTTGGGGATTAGAGAAAAGGGCAGGATATCATATTGATGTGTCCTTTGCTGGATGTACAAGATCTCAGAGAGTCAAAGTCCTAATCAGCTCCAAAAGGAAAGCAGGGAGTTCAGAGTGACGATTTGACCGTTCATCTGTCTGGGTGCCCAACAGCAGCAGCAGCAGGAGAGCATGACATCAGCTCTCCCACAAAACGTTCAGAGCTGCCAGCACACACTGACTCTAACCTGGTCAGAATCCAGTTCAGTCAGTCGTTCGTCGAGCAGTCAACGCCAACTATCAATCAGTCATTTTCAGCTCTGACTTACTCTGCTTCTGTCTGTGGAAATTATCTTTTTTTTTCTGTCTCCTTTCTCTCTGTTGCCCTGTGCTCTGATGAAAGATGCTCTCAGAGAGGTAGCCAAGCCACTTGTCTTTGTTTTGACGTTTCAGTGGCTCTGCTGTGAATATGTTTAGAACTTCTTCACGTGATCAGTGTTAGTTCAAAGGCTTTCAAGCACCGTGCGGTTGTGTTTGTGGAGCCTGAAACTGGGGGGCCTTTTCTGGAGAATCAGTGAAGGGGTCTTTGATGCAGCTTGACTGCATTCTGTTTGGGCCTGACCTTTAATGCATCACCTAGTTTGGTGGATCACAGCCACGCTGAGGACCAGAAGTGAGCAAAGAAGTATCTGCTACCACTCTCCATCTGCTGTGCTCCAAGACTGTGTTGTGTTTGGATGTAACCCTGCTTACTCACTGGTTTTATGCTCTTTCCGTCTTGAGTGCTTCACCTCCCCCCTGCTCAATCTTGAAACCATCAGCTCCCCAGTCTGGTTCTCTTTAACCTCCTAGGACCTGGCGTCCACATATGTGGACATAACATGTCTAGACCAAAATAATAAATTCTGGTCTACAAGGGCCTGATATCCACTTACGAGGACATCATACTGCCACTTTTCTATCGAAATTTTAAACAAATGTCCTCATATGTGTAACTCATTTTTCTCAGAAACAAAAAAACAGGTAAAAAAAAAACAAAATCTGGAAATTCATTGTTTTTACATTCATCAGGTCCCAACATGCCCAAATATCAAAGAGAAATTAAAAATGCACGCCATGGAAGAGTTTGGGTCTTAGGAGGTTAAATTGAGTTTGAAATCTTCATTCTTTTTATAAGCTGATTGAGTAAAACCCTGAAAGGCCTTGTGGATTTCAGCATGCGCTGTTCTGAGAGGATTGGGATTTAGCCACGGGCCTAGGGATGGGTATCGTTTAGGTTTTATCCGATACCAGTACCAAACCGGTACTTTTGAAACGGTGCCAGTGCTTAAACGGTGCTCAAACCGGTGCTTAAAGAATGGAGAACACACACTTTGTCCAAAAACCTCTCATATTCAGCTGTTTTTTTGTAAAAAGATAACAATGTTAGCCTTTTCTGCAGCTATAGGGCATATATATGGTATCACTCTTGGCTGGAAGCAGTGCTTAATCAATGGGGGAAAAAAAAAAAAAACTTTGTCCAAAAACCTCTCGTGTTTAACTGTTTCCCACTTTTTCTTTGGTCATTTTAGCCTTTTTGGCCAGGGTGAAGGGAGTATCTGCCATCAAACAAGAAGACAGCCGCATGTAACTACGACGGTGTTTGCTAGTTCACCTTACATGCATTAATGTAATAACGTGGTTAGCCTACTCAATGTAAATTACACACGAACAACATTAAGCTACTCACGCAGAGAAGAACGGCTGCTGCTGCCATCATCATCCGTCATCATTTCTGCTACACTGGCAGGGCTAGGGGCCAGGACTCTCCTCTTCGGGATTTTTTGGGGGATGTTGCTAACTTGGGTCCGATAACAGGCACCACACCCGCAGTAGATGTGCACGGTGTGAGTTCTCGCAGCAAGCTATCAAATACGGCGCATTTCTATAGGCTTTTAAAAAAACGCCATGCGTCGCCAGGTGTTTCATCGGATTTGAAGTGTTACCTCCTTTGCAATTTCCTTTAAATCCTTTGCAATTGATATTTCCTTTGGAAATATCCTTTAAAAAACTGTTACAACAACTTGCCTATTGAGGCTTTGATGGAAGTGTTTGAGTGTACAAATAAAATAATATTAGAAGAAGGGAACAAACTTTATCTTAATTTTAAGAAATGTCCTCAGCTTGAATTAGTTAAGTAGAAGATGAACAAGATAAAATATGGAAAATACCTTTGTTTTTGTGTTGCCTACATTGTAGAGTGTGACTTTGTCCGTTAATGCCATAACCATATACACATACGTGTGTGTGTGTGTGTGTATATATACATATATGGATGGGTGGATATTTATTTTATTTTTCTCTTGGTGTTGTCGTAATACTATTTACTTTACTTTATCTTAATGTGTACTTAATTTTGTCACCATGTGTATTTAAAAAAAAACAACAACATGATTTTTATTTTGTGTCATCAGTGCTGTCCTGGGGAGATATGAGGTCTTGTGTGAACGTGACTTAAGGCTAATTCAGCTAACTCTTATGCATTTGTTTTAAAAAGTTTGTCCCTGATAGGGCTTAATCATGTCATGTCTTTTATGTTAAAATCTTTGAGTGTATAGGTCCCGGGGAAAGGGTTGTGCGGATCTTCATCTTGAGCTGCAGCAAAGGAGTCGTCCAAAAAGTCCACTGGGAAGTTGGATGAAGAGGGCATGGAAATAGCTGTTTGTCGCCACGGAGTCCTAGCTGCATTGAACATGTTTCGAGGGGAGATCTTTGCTTACCCCCTTTTTCTCCAGAGGAAGTTGGCAGCTAATGTCCCAGGACATATTACGTTCCTTTGCTCTGATGTGGCCTGTAAATATTTCCCCTATTTAACCAAGGTGGCTCAGCAGTGCCCTGAGCTGAGGAACCTCTTGTCAATGCGTCCTTTTCTCTCCGTCATGCATGCAAAGGCTCACACTTGGAAATGCGAGGTATACTGCAGCTTGTAGTTTTGGATTAGTTTGAGACATTTTGTTATAAGGTTGAATGAATTCAGCAGTCATGTATTGTGACCTCCTTTCTATAGATCAAATGGGGAGGTGCGTTTCAGGATGGGGCCGGTTCAACAGTTGGAGAAGAGGTGGAAAAAGTAAACAGTTTCCTGTCTAGGGCGGCCATCACAACGAAGTACATGTCTAAAGCAGTATGTGTCCGTGTCTGAGATTCCACTCAGTCTCCTGCTCATTAATTCTTATTTGTATACTAACTGAAATGCAGGGCGAACAGACATGCTGACCCTCCTGGCTTTGGGGTGGAACAAAAGGAAAGTGGAACAACTGGGCCGCACTTTGAGCCAGAGATATCTAAAGGTGATTGGGGGTGGGGAGCAGGGTGCTTTTTGCTCACAGGTGGAGAGTGCTTTCGAGTGTTTTCCTTATAAAACGCCATTTTTACCGTTTCTCCCTGCAGTAAATATAAACAACGATAGTATTCAGGAAGAAAAACAAACATTGCATATATTTTTATCATAACTCTGGTTTTACGTGGCCTATCAACACAATTTAAAATTGGTATAAAGTCCACACTTTTTTCGTCAATTGTTCCGTCTGTCCTGCTCACATCTCCAATGGTTGTACACGTTGTCATTAACGTGGCTTCACCCCACATCAGCCACGCCGCTTTGCCAGCTAAAACACCGGTGTCGGCACATAAGGACGCTGTCATAGCCTGTCAGCCACGTTGGTTAGCTGCGTATATACGAATGTGGATCGCATTATTGGCTGGACTGTGGGATAAGGTGGCATTGTTCTAATCCCATACGGGAGCAGCCAGTCACTTACTGACTAACACTGCAAAACAGAATTGTTAAAGTATTAATTTTAATTTCAATTCAGGTTAGATTTTTTTTGTGCGCAACGCAGAGTTTCTGTGCACAGAGACCGAGCCAGCAGTGCGCAATTGCGCACGCGCGCAGCTTAGAGGGAACATTGCCTTGCAGGGTTGTCTGCCCCAATTTCTCCTTTAATTTCATGCACCTACCCTCATTTCCTATCTTTGGGGTGACCCTCACATGAACTACCTCTACACTGCAAACTCAGCTACCTAGTTCTGTTTTTATTCTACGCTGATCTATATCTTTATCTATACTTATCCAGCTGTGTTAGACAGCCGTTAATGCTGCTTGTTCTGCACCATTTCCTGTAAATGCTATTTTCTGTCTGACTATTTTCTCCTACAGCTACACAGAAACCTGTCCTGTACTCTCATACCATAATGCAGCAAGGCAGTACTAGTAAACCATATAATGCAGCAAGCTAACACTACCAATCTATATAGTAACTCCACAATCCCCCTTTTCACCTAACAGCATATCTAAAGTCATCCTATTTTGCACAGCCATGAATGAAATTGGGGCCATCTGCTCTGCCAATCCCTCTATTGCACCCTAGTTACAGTGGCTTGCAAAAGTATTCGGCCCCCTTGAACTTTCCCACATTTTGTCACATTACAGCCACAAACATGAATCAATTTTATTGGAATTCCAAGTGAAAGACCAATACAAAGTGGTGTACACGTGAGAAGTGGAATGAAAATCATACAT
The DNA here is from genome assembly GCF_013358895.1 of Oreochromis aureus. Classification (NCBI taxonomy): domain Eukaryota; kingdom Metazoa; phylum Chordata; class Actinopteri; order Cichliformes; family Cichlidae; genus Oreochromis; species Oreochromis aureus. The sequence continues at coordinate 32,146,121 of NC_052958.1, read as the reverse complement.
GATTCCAAACATTTTTTACAAATAAATAACTGAGAAGTGGGGTGTGCATAATTATTCAGCCCCCTTTGGTCTGAGTGCAGTCAGTTGCCCATAGACATTGCCTGATGAGTGCTAATGACTAAATAGAGTGCACCTGTGTGTGTAATGTAATGTCAGTACAAATACAGCTGCTCTGTGACGGCCTCAGAGGTTGTCTAAGAGAATATTGGGAGCAACAACACCATGAAGTCCAAAGAATACACCAGACAGGTCAGGGATAAAGTTGTTGAGAAATTTAAAGCAGGCTTAGGCTACAAAAAGATTTCCCAAGCCTTGAACCTCCCACGGAGCACTGTTCAAGCGATCATTCAGAAATGGAAGGAGTATGGCACAACTGTAAACCTACCAAGACAAGGCCGTCCACCTAAATTCACAGGCCGAACAAGGAGAGCACTGATCAGAAATGCAGCCAAGAGGCCCATGGTGACTCTGGACGAGCTGCAGAGATCTACAGCTCAGGTAGGGGAATCTGTCCATAGGACAACTATTAGTCGTGCACTGCACAAAGTTGGCCTTTATGGAAGAGTGGCAAGAAGAAAGCCATTGTTAACAGAAAACCATAAGAAGTCCCGTTTGCAGTTTGCCACAAGCCATGTGGGGGACACAGCAAACATGTGGAAGAAGGTGCTCTGGTCAGATGAGACCAAAATGGAACTTTTTGGCCAAAATGCAAAACGCTGGCAGAAAACTAACACTGCACATCACTCTGAACACACCATCCCCACTGTCAAATATGGTGGTGGCAGCATCATGCTCTGGGGGTGCTTCTCTTCAGCAGGGACAGGGAAGCTGGTCAGAGTTGATGGGAAGATGGATGGAGCCAAATACAGGGCAATCTTGGAAGAAAACCTCTTGGAGTCTGCAAAAGACTTGAGACTGGGGCGGAGGTTCACCTTCCAGCAGGACAACGACCCTAAACATAAAGCCAGGGCAACAATGGAATGGTTTAAAAAAACATATCCATGTGTTAGAATGGCCCAGTCAAAGTCCAGATCTAAATCCAATCGAGAATCTGTGGCAAGATCTGAAAACTGCTGTTCACAAACGCTGTCCATCTAATCTGACTGAGCTGGAGCTGTTTTGCAAAGAAGAATGGGCAAGGATTTCAGTCTGTAGATGTGCAAAGCTGGTAGAGACAGACCCTAAAAGACTGGCAGCTGTAATTGCAGCTAAAGGTGGTTCTACAAAGTATTGACTCAGGGGGCTGAATAATTACGCACACCCCACTTCTCAGTTATTTATTTGTAAAAAATGTTTGGAATCATGTATGATTTTCATTCCACTTCTCACGTGTACACCACTTTGTTTTGGTCTTTCACCTGGAATTCCATTAAAATTGATTCCTGTTTGTGGCTGTAATGTGACAAAATGTGGAAAAGTTCAAGGGGGCCGAATACTTTTGCAAGCCACTGTAAATCGGCCAGACTCAACACACTGTAATGAACCTAGTTAATCCTATCTACATTTTATTTGGCGTGACTGGGAAAAAGCGAAAAGAATTGGCATGTTCTCAAAGCCTGCTGCTATCTGGCCGGCTAATTTATACTCATTAGGGACCCCTGGGCACCCCTAAGACACCTATCTAGGTACGGGAGCCCACAGACAGGTTTAATGAGTGGGTCAACCTTTTGGACAGCACATGACATCTACGTCGCGCTATCAGCCAGCCATATTTATTGTTGTCAGGCTTCACCCCCTTTTCACCCACAACTACCAGCCGCGCTCCTAAGGGCACCATGGGCCGCACGCCTGATGTTCCTCTGGGAATCCCAACATGTAGTCTATATTCCCTCCACAATAATAGTACAGACCCGCTCTGGTCAAGGGGCCAACAAATGTCCCGTTTTCCCTGGAGGCATTCCCGTGAGCTGGATGCACCACCATACACCAGTCCACCGGGATCTCTCCTGCGTCATACTTCTGATTTCCCTCGTTGCTCACTGTAAAATAAAACTCGTATAGCTAGCTTTTCTTGGGGTGAAAGGTCCCGGACTAGTTTTATTGCCAATTGGTGGAAACAGGCTGGACAGAGTTAAGCAGTTTCCTGTAGAGACAGCACTTCTGGTTAGTTTATGTTTTCCTTCGTTGTGTGGTTGAACTTAGCAGCAGGCTTGTGCTAAGTTTGAAGGTACCTCGCATCGGTATGCTAGGGTACTCTCACGGTTCATTTGCTCTTTAAAACTGTTATTGAGTAGCGCAAGCAATAGAAACAAATAGGTTTCGGAGTGCAGCACTGCACTTGCCACATCCTATGTGAAAGGCCCTTGAGATACCAGATTGGCATGTTATTTCAGAAAACTGTCCCCACAAAGAAGAGACAGGAAGATCAGGCATAAGTAAAAACATATATATTTGGTTTACAATGAGAAGAATGAAAAAATTCACTCTTCATGTTTGAGGAACTTTTGCCAGAAAATGTTTTTGCTTAAAAATAGAAGAGAAAAACATATTTTTGTTTTTAATATGTCCTCGATTGCAAGTCAGCAGACTTAATATCACTATTACAAGTGGACCATGAATTGGCAAACTTTTTTTGTTTTGTCTATTAATTTTCTCACACAGTCTGTCTGTACCATATGTGACACACTTTGTGATCACGCCTTAACGTGCTGCCAAATGCCTAAATCTATTTCTTTTTCTTTGCATCCACTGTTACTCTTTTCAGCTAATAAAGCATCTTCGAACAGCAGAGTTTAAACATTTCGTTGTGTTCGGGAAGCCCCCGACCATCGACAGACTGAGAGAGACCAGAAAGAAAACCAAAATTATATCAGGCAAAGACGACAAGGACTCCAGCAAACCCTTCATGGTAAAAACTTATTCTTTAACTTCAAACTTTGACATTTGTAGTTTAGATTTGAAGAGCTTAATACAGAGTCCTTTTGGTGACACTGACAGGGAAATACTACTGTGTAGTGTGGGATTATAATATTACCTTATGCCATGTTATACCCGTAATTAAAGATTGTGAAATATTATGTAGTTTTAGTTTGCATTATTCTCCTGAATTAGAAGAAGGTGATAACTATTACATTTGTTAAACTGATTTGCATTACATTAGACTGCTGATTTATTGTGAATGAATGATATTGTTTTATGATGCATTATACTGCTGAGTTATAAGAAATACTGTTCTCAGAAAGTCATCGCCTTATTTGTCTGATTAGAAGAAAGCAGAATATACCGGAGAGGTTTTCTGCCCCATCTCAGCAGGAGCAGATAAACAGGGAGCCAAGGTCATAGCTTAGGCGCCGTGTGAGAGAAAGAATGTGAATGTTTAGGCTTTTATGACTAGGTGGGGGCCACTAGAGGCTATAAGAGTTTGAGCAATGCTCCACCATTTTGAGATCTTATGCTGTCTGCGTACACTGTTCATCTCCCACGCGTGTGTTCATTAAAAATCATCGTTTGACTCAACCCGGCCGGACCAGTGTTGTTATTTAGGTTTTCCTCTTGTATCCATCTCCAATACTTTGAACTCGTAACAGTAGCTAAGCATTTCTAGTGTGTCAGTAGTACATGGCTGATAGTTTATATGGGAGGGTTAATCAGATATTACCTCCCTCCATAAGTTGAGATAGAAAAGCAAGAGGAAATTGTTACTGTGTAACTGGGACTTGGTCGGGTTTAAATGTACCTTTCTCTCTGTCCGCACGACTTTATCACGACCTGTTTTATGTGATTTGTTCTGGTGCTGCCTGATGTATTTTTTGCCTGAGATAGATCATGGAGCTTGGTTGATTCAAACAGATGTTTTCAAAGGGCAGCCTTTGGGCAAATGGCCGTTCTGAAGACCAACAAGGAACAAATACAATCCTGTACATTTCATTCAAGCACGGTTCACGTGATACCGTGAAATAAAAATATTTCTCTTCAGTTTCAACAGCTCTGTTTGAGCTAATATAGCAGTTAAACCTTCCTAAAGTTGTCAAATCTGGCATTTCATTACTTCAGGCAGGACATGCAGTCAGCATAAGCTGCAATTCCTGCAGATTAGCTCATCTTAATTCCACACCAGTTGATGACTCCACTGATACATTTCTAGTCTGTCAACTCTACGCCCACACCAGAATGGACCATAGAGAAATTACAAAGTGTTACAAATTAATTTCCCCACCACAACCCCATAAAAATTAAAAGCCTGGTAATAGTCAGACCCGATCTGAAATGACCTGAAAATAAGCAGTCTCTGGCAATGATACTATGAAGAACTACCAGTCACACACATGCAATCTGCAGTGATACAGTCACAGGACTTTAGTTGACGTCTGTAGAACAACTGGCAATATTTCAGGGCTTCTGGTATACCCAGCAGACATCTGAGCCAAAGGTGTCATTGTTTATGAATGTAGAAAAGCTTTGAAAGCTAATAAAAAGCTACTTTGTTATCAGTCGATAGCCAGTGGTTTCATTTCCACATGGATTGATTTACCTGCATTTAACTCAAACGTCAAATGTTACTCTGTTTAAAGAAGTTACAACACATGTGCCCAGAGCTGATAGTTAGTCAAGTCATATTCACACAAAATCAAATAGGATCCGACTTGTCAAGACATAATTTAGTACATTTATGGGTGTTGAGGAAAATGCTAGAGTACAATACACTTTCAATTAGAACATGCAGCTAATTTATGGTTGAAGGTCAGCTTGTTAAACCTTGATACAGACACAGCGTCAGCTTATATTATTCACACAGGTAAACATAATTCTGTCTCAGTCTGCTCCTTATTTCCCAGCTGGGTCTTGAGAACAATAAGCTTTACTTGTCAGAAGCAATCTGGTTGTGAACAGTCAGCTGCAGTTTTAATGTCCCTTTATTAGCTTCTGTTATTCTCTCATGTAGTACAAATATACCTCTTTAAAGCTGCGTGACAGGGGGCTAAGGGGCTAGGTAACAAACAAAGTTTCTGTGTAAATGTTCATGTACACTGACAGAACTAAACTCATCTCACATTTACTATTAAAGAAAACAAAGCTGTTGTTGGGCAGGTCGTCCCAGACATTTTGAATCCACCGCCAGCTGTATTTTTCTTTGCACGAGCCAGGTCTGCTTTAATGATAAAGGCTGAGGAAGAGTCGTCACATTGTTTCAGTCAAGCTGTCTGGAAGCGTGATGTGAAACAAGCAAAACAATCTGATGTAATGCAAAATCCCAGCCGTAATGTGGTTAGCATAGAAACTGGCACCCAATCTGAAACAACCACAGGCATTTCAAAGTGATTTCAGGAAATCTGTTTCGTTTCTGACACTTCTTTTGCAAAGCAAAGACAGGTGGGTTTTATTGGAACAACAAAGCAGGTGTCCAGCAGAGAACGTGGTCAATGTGTTGGTTTTAAAAGAGGATACTGAGCCTGGCACATGCTGCTTCATGCCACTGAAATGCCGTCAAAATTTATAGTCCTGTAAGGTAAAAGCAGCAAATATATAAAGACTACAAATAAACCAATTACAATTAAAACAGAGGGAACGTTCACCTAAACTATGACTCAGTATTTTGGTGCTGTGCAATGAAATTTATCTATGCTGTGACAAAGTACTTAAACAGGCACAAAATGCTACATCACTTCATGTGGAAATTAGGCCACCTACTGGGAATAAACGAGTCCTGGGTGTGCTGTTTCTCAAGTTTGGTCCTCCAGAAGCGGCATCATCCTAAACCAATTTTTTCTTGTTAAGGTATCTGATTTTCTATCCATCTTCCAAACCCACCTTGCTGTTTCTTAAACGGCTTCCTCCTGTTATTAATGTTCTTTTTAGCTGGAGGAAGACACAGGGATGCATAAACCTGCACACAGTTTCCCAGGTTTGTTTAGGACAGGTCAAGGGGGTTGTATTTCTGGCACTGGACACAGTGGTCACCTGTGAGGCAGATACATGGTAGACAGCTGGGCAGAAAAACCAGACAAGGCTTTGCTGACTGTCACAGCAACACAGCTAATCCATTATGAAGCAGAAAACCGCCAGAAACATTCCGAAGGAAAAGTCCCTGTAAGAGACGGCTTCATCATAACAACGCATAGAAGCAAAGCTGTTGATTTACCCGTGGATCTACGTCCCTCCCCTCATCTATGGTAACAAACTCTGGGTAGTGATCGAAAGAATAAGATCGCAGATACAAGCAGCTAAAATGAGCTAAACTCCACATCTGTCCGAAATTTAAAGTTGAGTGTTCCCAGTAAAAACACAGCACCCTAACCCACCAACAGATACCTGGGCTCATTTAGAAAGGCAGTATTTACTTCCAAAATGATCAAATAAGCTATTTTAGTGTTCCTCACAATAAGTACGTGGTTTGTTCTTTACACTGCATGGCTGGTTTTCACATTGCCTTGGAAAACTCTACATGCACTTAAGTATTTCTGTGCGAGCATCCATGTTGGGAGGTAAAGATTTTATGCAGCTTCCTGCCAGCTATCTTTCTGATCTACTCCACTTATACAATCCCAACAGAGCACTTAGATCGTCCAATCACAGGCTCCTAGCACAACCTAGGTCTCGAATGAAGTCGAGAGGTGACCGGGCCTTTGCAACTGTGGCACCAAGACTCTGGAATAACCTCCCTGTTCATATTCGTACTGCCGAGTCTATCCAGTCTTTTAAATCACATCTTAAAACTTATCTTTTTACTTTGGCTTTTGATTCTAACTAGTTGGCTGTTCTAGCTTGTTGTGTTGTTACCTATTGTTTGTTGTCCTGTTTTATTGTTTGTTTTAATTGTCTCATGCTTTTACTGACTGTGAAGCACTATGGTCAACACTGTTGTTTTAATATGTGCTATATAAATACATTTTGATTTGATTTGATTTGATAAGGAAGTGAATCCTTCGCGGGATTTGTGTTTTGATGGTGAGAGAAAGCAAACCACTGATCATTCTATTGAGAGATATGGAGCCAACAAGGCAGAGGAGAGGTTCTGTCGTGTGGGAGTATTTTGAGTTGATTTTGGTCAATTTAGGTTGGGTTTGCCAGCTTTGTGTTCTTGTTGTTTGTTTTTGTTTTGTGCGTGTTGATTTTATCTGAAAACCTGAAAAACTTAACATGTCAAAAATCTGCTTTTAATAGTATAAATATCATCAAATAACTGTAGAAAAACTTTACATTTAATGTAATAAAAAAGTATATTTTATTTTTTAAATAATCTTAAAATGTTATTCTACAAAATGTGCAGCAATTTAACTTGTTTATTCTTTTTAGCTGATAGTTTGTGGGACCCAGTAAGACCGTATACCTGCTTCTCTACCAGTTTCTGTGCACTCCAGCCTCTTCTGTTCCATGTGACGGGATTTTCTTTAAAGCAGGAGAAATTATCTCCACGAAAAGAAACAGACTCGGCCATCGCACAGAGGAACAAAATCTCTTTTTAAATAAAAATGAAAAAGGGTTACCTTAAATGCATCATGTTTTTAATTTGCAAGTACATAAGCATTCCCTTTCCAGTTCACAATCAATTCTACCCACAGGTCAAAAATATGTATAAGAAAATTGGCCGATTATGATATTATTTATAAACATACCTGTCCAGCTGTCCAGTGATTAACTGTATAAGTACATGGAGGCAGGACCTCACAGCAGAAGCATACTCCATAATGTGTTGTACATTATTATATGTATATTATATGTATTTTTCAATTGTTGTATTTACCAATATTAAGAAGTCACAAGTAAAGAAAGACCACACCATAGCATGTTTAAAAAGGAAAGTTAATTAATTGAAAGTTGATTGATTTATTTGATTGAAAATTATTTATTAAATAAATAAACAACAATTTTTTCACCCCAAAAAATGCATATTCAAAGCAACACAAAGGTGGCCCAATATCAAACAGAATTCCACTCTGTAGAGTGGGCAATCATAAATGAAGCAGCTCGTTTTATTTTGTAGATTCAAGCTGCTCTTCATATTTTTGACCACCAGATGTCACCAGAGAGAACTGTGTTGAAAAGCTTCAAGTAATGAACCGTTTTTCAATACAAGCTTCAGAAAGCTTCATTTGTCCATTACTACTCAAAACCGTGAGACATAAACGGAGATGCAGGAAGACGTAAACAGATGCACGGGAACCACGCAGGAAGACAGAGGGAGATAACACAGACGAACCAGCAACAGGCAGGAGAACACACAGGGCTTAAATACTCACAGCAGTAATCAAGGGATGGGAGACAGGAGGGGAAAACACCTGGGAGAAATCAGACCTGACGAGACAGGGGAAACGTAATCTGAACACACTGACATCAGACACGGACCTTCAAAGTAAAACGGGAAACTCACACACGCAAAGACACAGACTCAGAGACGCCAGCTTTACACACAGACCTCACTACACTAGATGGAATACAAAAAAAATGATGATGTAATATGATTTAAAAGTCTTTAACACTCTTGTCTGCTTTACTTTGTCCCAACATTTTTTTGTCTTTTTATTAGTTTATTCTGTTTTTCTACCTCCCCACCAGCCTGCTGCCCGTCTTACAGATCAAAGTGACATTTGTACAGAAAATTCCTTTTTAATGTCTACCTGTAAATGATACTGTTTAAGTGGCTCATTGTATGAATTTACATTATTCTTGATAACTGCTGCATGTTTTTATTAAAGAAAATACGACAAAACTTGTAATCGCTATGTCCCCAAATGAATTCATACATGTTTTTATCCAAGCAAAGAATGAAAGCAACATTCTGTTAACTAGCACAATCCCTACTTCTCCTTAGCAAAATGTTGCATAAGTTGTGAATAGAGGTCATGAACAGGTGGAGTCAGTGGAGGTGGTAAAAGGGGGGCTCTTAAGAAGAGGATTTAGCCGGCCTGCGCTTGATGATGCTCCAAAGAAACCCTTTACAGATCAAAATCAGGTTGACTTAACCCAAACATTTTGTCCCTTTCACGGTGCTCCCTTTGAGAGTAGAGCAGAGCAAAGGAGAGTTAATGGTGTTGGGCGGATAGGGACGCAGTAAGGTGGGGGAAGAGGAGGAGAAGGTAATGGCACTTAATCAGTTAGTCCACACACTGCTGCTGATGTCTTTCACTCATTCCTGCGTAATAATTAGGATAATAGAGTAAACGGGGAGACAAAAAGGCTGTTTTTGCATACAGTAATGTGGCACTAACCCTCCATGCTCCCAAGGCTAAACGCAGGAGTGAATGAATGGGCAAATATGTTTTTCCCCTCCAAAAGCAACCAAGGTCAGTGACTCATTTTTAATATGCAGAAATGTACTGGGTACTGGCACCAGCACCTCCAGGCTGTCTAAAGCTTGCACAGTGATGGGTTTAGGAGGTGCTAAGTAAGTGTATTTGACCAAATTTTCTCTTAAATTGTTAATATCACAAGTGGTCCAGTGCTTTGCAACTTTTTAGGAAGACACTCTAGCCCTCCTGTTGTCTTCACATCCTGTACACGCGTTTTGTCCTAGGGTCAAAAAGGATGCAACCTCTCTACAGATCTAAAATCTGAAGAAGCTTTACCCACTACCCACACCTCTGTTATGGCAGCTATGTCTTGATGCATGTTCAATCATCCAGCGATGGGGATATCATTGACCAGGGTTGCCCATGGTCAGCCCCAGTACTGCCAAGCTGGCGTCCACACCAATAAATGAGTCCTTGTTGAAAGAAGTCCTGCACTTTGTGGAGCACTTTAGTTCCCAATACCCGCCGGAAGCTGAACATGTGTTTGAGGAGCCCCTCCAGTGGAGTACCGCTTTAGTGGCATCTGATTTTAAAACAGACTACGGCATCAGGTTGGTCTAATCATGAGGCGGGCAGCTGGCTGGCTCTCAGTATTATGTGTCTGTGCAGGATTTGCTGTTGCCATGGTGTCCAAATATTTTTTACCTTAGACATACTCAAAGCTGTATGTGGACCGTAATTATTTGTTTTTCAGCTTCAGTAAGATTGAGAACGTTCCACTGTATTTCATCAGAATGTCTGCTCTACTTTAAGTGTGTTGTTTCCTTTGTGTCTCACAGTATGGACCTGGAAAAGTACAAAAACAAAGACTCAGGCCTCCATTAAGCATTTTGGGCAATTAAAGTTTCTTTTTTGTTTTATTTCCTACTCAGTGACTCAGATGTTCAGTCCCACGAAAGAGATAGTGAGGGTCATCCACTGTTGCAGCTCTGTCGACCGACTGTTTATGTACGCAGCTTCAGCTAGCTCTCTAAACTGCTTCATCTGGCAGATGATAAGAAGCTGGCGGAGGTTCGGGCATGTCAAGAAGGTAAATTTGAGTCCAATTTGTGTCCCAAGCAGTCCAACCACCAGCATTTCTCCATAACCCGCACACTTAATGTGTTTGTCCTCCTTGCTACTCTGTACAGCCGTCCAATTATGCTGCAATTGGTAATTCTTTACAGATATGCATTTACTTTAGGGCCACTGTCAACAAGAGATGGACTAATATATATTTCTGTAACAGATGGACACATGATGAATATAGTAACACTTATTTCATACTGCCAGTGGATTTGTTATGGAGAGATGATATTAGCTTAGTTTGGAAAAGAAACAAAGTACAGTCAAAGCCAGTGCAGAATGAATCCATCTCATAGCATTTGAATTTGAGTCGCTAAACCTCCCCTCTTTTGCTGTTCAGAAAACAGAGAGACCCTGGTTAAGATTCTTGGTAGGAGCTTTGCCTCTGACCTGGCGATAGAAGCCCATGACGATGCAGTAAGTGTGGTAGACAGGATGAAGGAGGAAGGCCTGTCTAAGGACTTGGGGGTCAAGGTCAAACTGTTTCAGTTGTTGCAAGACATGGACAAACAGATCCTTGACAAGCTTCTTAAAGACATATCAGATTGGGTGCTTTTTTGTATTCCATCAATCCTCCACAATATTTCCATTTACACATGTTCAAGCACATTTGAAACAGCCTATCTGATTGGACTAGGAAGCATATTGGAAAAAAGTAACCACTAATGAATTATTGTTTTGTTTTCCTTAATATTCACAAAAGACTAGTAAGGCTGAACCCCAAAGCAGTGAAGAATGAAGTGGAAATCCTTCAAGTGTTCTGCGGTGGGGGAGATAAAGTGCTGTTGAAGTCGCTGCGATACAAATCAGGTTTGAATCAGTTCCACATTTCACTGGAATACGAGGAAAGCAATCACTGTTAACACTAATGCTGCATAAAAGCTGTGTTCTGCTGCTCTCAAAGACATGAGAGACAGATTTCAATTTACAAAGCCGTTTTTCAGCTCAGGTATTTTACTTCATTGCATTGCATTTAGCAGCATGCTCACATGATGACACATTTTATTCTATTCTGCAAAAAAACCCCAAAAAACCTCTATTCAAATGCGATTTATATTGCAAGTATAACTATAGCTCAACGTGTGCCTTAGACCTGTTCATGGAGTATTATGTCCTCTCTCCAGCAGACCAGACACACCTTCATCCTTTGTTTTCTTCCTTTTATGGATACAAACCTGTTGTGAAATGATATCATGCTGTGCTTCACCGTTAGATGTCAGTAGATTGGCCACTGTAGGGAACATCAAAAACATGAAATTTAGACTGTCCCACTTGTTTGGTGGTTGTAGAAATGGTTTACATGATTTTTTTGCTGAGATTCAGAGGTTTCTGTGGACACTACTCATGTTGGCACTTATATTTCTGACCTCTTGTTATAACCGATTAAACGCGATCTCCTCCCTTTTGCCCCCATTTTTCTGGGCATGGGTGCTTTAATAGTTAACAAAACAAACATCTGTCTCCTATTTTTGTGTCACATAGGAAAGAAGCATCAATACCTGATGAGAAGACTTATTAATTTGGCCTTGCTGTGAATTATTGTGGTGTTTGGTGCAGTTTTCTTGTTTTGTGGGGTTGTTGTTTTTTTCAAGTGGAGATGAATATCTCTAACAAGTTGATTTGTTCACATTTGCATATCTTGACTTTTAAGAGAAATGTGTTTTTTGAGTTTGTACACTACATGCATATTAGGCAACAATTTCCTTTTTCAGTATTTTTGTGTGGTGCATTTTTCAAAAATCAACTGAATGTACCTTTAACCTTTTCCAAGGCTATTAAGTTGGCTCTCTTCTTTTTGTTTTTAGACTTTGAATTTTCAAATGGCTATCGTGCCCCCCTGTGGAGACAGGTGCAGGGTGACATTTGCTACCTTGTGATTGAGCCCTGTGACACTGAAACCCTTTACATTACCTGCAGCACTGCTGGGATTTTTCTTAATGGGGTAAGACTAGGAGTGAAAGGCACTGCGGTCCACATTGTGATCTTTTATATTTCTATGTAAATTTGACTTAAAACATAATCATATTTTCACACAAGCTTTCAGATACGTTCTAACCTCAGCTCAACTGTAACCTCAACTAACAACAGCTGACATGTGAGCCACAATAAATTGTGGGTTTTGGAATTGAAAAACAAAGTTAATTTGAGTTTGTTTTCACAGGGCATAAAACAGGAGGGGGAGGAGAATGGATATGAGCGAACAAGTGATACTTATGAAGACCTGCTAACACTTCTGAAGAGCAGAGCTCCACATTTTGCTGAGAAAATAAACCAGGTAGAGTAGAATAATAGCAAGTAACATAAACAGATTAAGGCATGTCTTTTTTTTGCTGTGAACTGTAACTCTCAAAGCAAAAGTGTTTGGGTTCTCCAATGCCTCTTTGTCTTATGAACTAGCACCTTCTCTCTAATCCTGTGATTTTATGCCTGATGCTGTGTGATTCATATTTGTACACAGAGCTGGGATTCTGTAATCTAGGCTAATACATTTTGTCAGAGACCAAATAGACAGCAAAGCAGAGTATGCTTCTGGACATGACTTCAGTGATTGAGCAGTTGTTAGTATATGAACCTGCAGTGTCCCTTAGTTTGTCAGATCCAGTTTTTTTTTTTTTTTTTTTTAACTTTTTATTAGACTTTGCTAATCAGTCAATAGTCTGCACCAACTCCCAGTTTATATTAGCATGTTGTACTACTCTCAGCCATTTAAGCTGAGTGAATGAATGTGAATTTTTTGCAATAGTGCAATACTACCCATCTATATCTGCCAGGATATACTGATGATAAGTGGACTACTGGAACTACTACTTGTCCATGTATGCCTTATACACGGACAAGGACTGACAACACAGAACTGATGGGAAGCTACTATTCCAGCCAATGCAGTAAGAGATCAATTATCTTTAACACTTGTGGGAGCTATGGATGAATACAAAGCCAACTTCCACACTGCCCAAGAAGCACCTGGCAGCTCATTGCAATGACATCATTAAAAGACGAAGCTGGAGATCAAGAGGCTATTGCACAGTGGAAACAGTAGTGAGCAGGATGGACATAATCAGCCAACTGTAGTAAAAGAGAGCACTGGAACTGAACTAGATGATGCCCAGTCACCTGCAGGGACAAAGGATCTAATCTTTATCGGAGGAAAAAGATTGTGGCCAACCTCAAGTAGCCACTCAACCAAGAGCAGGAGTCAACCAGCTCACTGGCAAAATCCCATCAGTGAGTGAACATTACATCACCGGTTCAACTCACCAGGATCATCAGCGAGGATATGAAGATGTCATTCAGACTGGGAAAGTGTAGGCGAATAGCTGCAAAGAGAGGGAAGGTGATCCGAACTTGCTAGAAGACAGAATAGCAGATAAAAAGTACAACTACAAGTATCTGGTTATACCACAGGCCAGTGGGAACTGAGGTGAAGTGAAGGCCTGCCATAGCCAAGTACCTTCAGAACGTAAAAAAGGGGGCAATGGATGGAAAATACAGCACACTGATTGACAAGAAGTCAAAGAAATGCTAATCAGTTTAATCAGAATAGCTTTTTTTTTACATAAGCAAGAATTTGAGAAATTTACAGTCAGATTAAAAAGCACTTTACAGTCAAATTTTACCAGCTTTGTTGCAAATTGAAAGAGGTATTTACACTCATTCTTCAGCTTCTCGCTTTCCCTCTTACCAGCAGGATTCTGCAGTTCAAGAACTATCAACAAAAAAGGAAAAGACTGTGAATGAGGTATCTTTTGGTGCCAAACTGGCTTATAACTATTATTATTTCATTATGCTAGTGCACTGTTCTTCTGTTAGATGCTACACATCTAACAGTCTGGACAGTGAAGGTAAAACAACCAGTGATATAAGATTAACAAATATATTTTTGAGTGGCAGGGGGCTTGACTGAACTGAGAAATGATAATAAAAGTCAAGATAAAGTTCAAAACTTCAGCCCAATGGATTCATTCATGGTTATGTGATCTGTTTATTCTTGTGTCACTACAGGAGAGCTACAGGACTGACATTCAGACTTTAGGCATGATCAAAGATTTGGTCAGAAACCTAAGCAGTGACAACGATGAGCTACAAATGCACCGTGCCCGTGCTATCTTTAAGGTACCTTGTTCCTTGTCTGTGTCTTGGATCCATTGGAGAATAAAGGATGTTGACTAAAAGAGTTCTATAACAATATTAACATAGCTCTCACTTCTCTCTTTTGCTCTGCAGTGTGCAGAGGACAAGCAAACCCGTGACCTGGTGCGCAAGTATAAAGCTCTGCAGCCACTGGTCTCACTGCTGCACAAAGCAGACAACAAGCAACTTCTGGCTGCTGCTACCGGGGCAATATGGAAGTGTTCCATAAGCCAGGAGAATGTAACTAAGTATGAATACCTCAGAAAGCACAGCAGTACCACTCATTAACACACACAGATTTTAAAACAGAATATAAAAGAGATACAGAGAACACTGTAGTCATAGCTTGTTAGATACATTTTGTGTTTGTTATTAGATGTAACAGATTAGTATGACTTTGATAATTCACTTGATGAAATAAGTTGATAGCAGTAAAACACTGAGTCATCCACACATGCCCATGCCTTTTGGACCATATGTTTGCCAGGATGATGGTGTTAACAGCAGTCTGTGAACACATGAGTAGCAGCGGTGGATATAGAATGCATCCTGCGTCAGTACATGGTCTCTGCATTACTTAATGAATTGTCACACTATAAAACAGTTATCCTGCTACTGATAATAATAATAATAATAATAATAATAATAATAATAATAATACTAACAGAAGAAGCGATCAGACAGTGCAAACCTCAGCCAAGGCAGCTTACTGTCTGGGCAGAGACTTACTTTCAAGGAAATAATATTGTAACTTGTATATAATCATATGGTTTTCTTTGTTCTTTAAAAGTGAGGTCAGAGGTCAAATGTTACATGTTATTTGGATGTAAACTATAAAGTAATATTTAGAATTCCCATATACCAGTATGACTTCCTAAATGTTTCCACTACAAACAATGGCAGTAGAATTTTAAGCAGTTTACAAGATAAAAGACATTTTATGAATATTTGACCCTGAAAGAGAGGTGAGAGGTCCAAAGTAATGTGATATTTAGAATCCCTTATATGATGTTATAAATACAAACAATGGCAGTAAGGAAGATAGATTTAAATAGGTCTTTGTACGGTACTTTCTGTATGTTGACAATACACACTACACTTGAAGCTTTTTACCAATTTTTGACCAATAAATCATCAACTCAACCTTCGAGACCTTGGAGGATGTTAGCCAAACTTTAATGGTAAACATGACCGCACTCTACACCTTTGGACATTTTTATCGGGATTATAAAAACAATTTTTAGCTACTGTGTTTACAGAAAGAATGACATGCATGCATGTACACACGCACAAACACTTCCAAATACATAACCTCCACGGGAGACGTAATGATGCCATTAATCTTATGTAAAGCACATTTAGTGACACTACAAACACTAAAAAAACACTTTGGCTGTCCTCACTCTAACTTTAACTTGTCACAAAGGTTGACAGAGTTCTCTCATTTTGTGGTTTGGTTCCTGTGTGTATTGTGTGATATTTTGTTTTGTGGGTGACATGCACAGTTGGATATGAATGAAGGTGAAATTGGCCACTGCTTTGGGAGGAAACCAGTGTGATACACTGCAAATGTTTTTAATGCCCACTTGAATGTGTAAGTGGATCTGTTTTTTTATACTCTCTCAGGCTTATTTGAATCACTTAAAATGTCTAGGTCAGGCAGAAGCTTGTAATGAAGTGACAGAGCCATTACTGTCAAAAAGGAAAGGCTGTTATTGTTACAGGGATATAACTGGGTAGAATCAAAGTCTGAGTGGCGTAATATGATGAAAATCTCTTTGGAATATGTTTTGTTCCAGCAATATTGAGAGGCAGAGTCTGTTTTCTTCTGTTTTCTTTCGTTAAGTTTATGGTCAAACGAAACAGATCCTGTGGCCCACTGCAAACAACAGATGTTTTCTTCTTTTCTATGACATTTACAAAACTGGAGCTACACAGTGTGCTAGCTGTTGACATTTTGCATTCATTGTTGACCTGGTTATCTTCCCATTGTGGATATGGATGTATTTTCCTAGTATTTCATGCTGGATTTAGTCAGAAATGGCATGAAAGGAGAAGAGGAGTATAGGTGGGTTGCAGTGTGGCTTGCAGATGCACAGCAACTAAGGCCATGTTAAATAAGTTAGAATAGCGTACCCAGCATGGGGTTCTTGACATAGTGATAGTTGTCAGTCTGTTGTTTAAACCACTTCACACTGTGTTCCAGACATGGTTCAGACTACTGAATGGATTAAAAAGTGAGATAAGAAGTACTTTATTTATCCCCTGACTTTTCATCTGTGAACATTTTTGCTGCCAATGATGGCACAAATGTTTACAGTTCCCAGTCTAGCACAACCTAGTAAACACTTAGTGTTGTTTTACATTCTTTGGTTAATATAATTAATTGCTAAATTATATGAAGTGATTAGTTAATATCATACAACCCCAGTTTTGTCTTCTTTTCTTAAAGGTTTCAGGAGTACAAAGCCTTGGAAATCTTGGTTAGTCTGCTAACTGATCAGCCCGAAGAAGTCTTGGTTAATCTAGTGGGAGCAGACACATCACATGATGTGTCTGACTCATACATTCACACACTCACATATTCTCGACAATACGGTCATACAGTTTTACAAAAGAATGACATCAAGTCTAGGATACAAACACAGTATAATTACTGGTCATGCATTGATGCTTCAAGAAATCTCCTGTTTTTTAAATTTGTCATTATGCAGGTAGGTTACCCTTTTATGCCCGGCTTAATGACAGGTTATAACACTTTGTTTATTGTACCTGCTGTGTTAAATCTGGTTGTGGTTTAATTCCCAGTGTTAACCTAAATGCAACGTAATGTCAGAATTCACGTTGTTAGTTATCTGTTAATGCTAACTAACAATGAACCCATTACATGTGCTTGAATCAAAAGCCCAATAAAAAAATTGTTAGTATGATAAAATATAGCCAGTTACTGTGGGGAGTTTCACACAGTGGGCAAAATGTGTTACATTTGTTTATTTGCTTGTTCATTCTTTTCTTTCATTCCCTCCTTTCTCACAACACTTTCATGTCTTTCTCTTTCTTCAGAATTGTCGACCAGCTTGATGGAATCCGTCTGGTGTGGTCACTGCTAAAAAACCCCAGTGCAGAGGTTCAGTCTAGTGCTGCTTGGGCTCTTTGTGCATGTATCGAGAATGCAGAGGTACATATTTCTTTAGATGTCTGTGACTTAAAACTGCGTCTTGTGTGTCTACTGTTTCTGTGAAGTGAAGCACATATTTATCCTGTAAATCAAAGAGTTCTGCAGTGCCTTTGCCAGACTGAGTAAATATCCTGATTTCCCAGCTGAAAATCTTCTCTCAGCATGCTACTAGCTCCAGAGGCACACAGTTGGGGTGGCTGTAGCTCAGAGGACAGAGCAGCAACTATGGACAGAATAACATTATATTCATTGGCATGTTAAAAGCATAGAAAACATATAAACTTATGATATGCTGTAACCACTGTGTCTAAACCCAGTGGTTTATGGACTACCACCTTTAAACCTGTAGTTCAGCATTTTGGACATTTCTGTGTTGTTGTTGTGTGCCAATATTTGAACAAGGTTATGCTAAGTTGTGTGGTTAGCAAGGAGAATACATATGTTGGACCAGTGTAGATTCCTGCTAAATTGAGCCTTAGCACAGACAATAATTTAAGCATCAGTTACTCGTGTTGTTTGTCAGAGCCCAGTTTAATGGTTTGAAAGTAGATAGATAGATAGATAGATAGATAGATAGATAGATAGATAGATAGATAGATAGATAGATACAGTGACTTGCAAAAGTATTCAGCCCCCTTGAACTTTTCCACATTTTGTCACATTACAGCCACAAACATGAATCAATTTTATTGGAATCCCACGTGAAAGACCAATACAAAGTGGTGTACACGTGAGAAGTGGAACAAAAATCATACATGTTTCCAAACATTTTTTACAAATAAATAACTGAAAAGTGGGGTGTGCGTAATTATTCAGCCCCCTGAGTCAATACTTTGTAGAACCACCTTTAGCTGCAATTACAGCTGCCAGTCTTTTAGGGTATGTCTCTACCAGCTTTGCACATCTAGAGACTGAAATCCTTGCTCATTCTTCTTTGCAAAACAGCTCCAGCTCAGTCAGATTAGATGGACAGTGTTTGAACAGCAGTTTTCGGATCTTGCCACAGATTCTCAATTGGATTTAGACACCAGACAGGTCAGGGATAAAGTTATTGAGAAATTTAAAGCAGGCTTAGGCTACAAAAAGATCTCCCAAGCCTTGAACATCCCACAGAGCACTGTTCAAGCAATCATTCAGAAATGGAAGGAGTATGGCACAACTGTAAACCTACCAAGACAAGGCCGTCCATCTAAATTCACAGGCCGAACAAGGAGAGCGTTGATCAGAAATGCAGCCAAGAGGCCCATGGTGACTCTGGACGAGCTGCAGAGATCTACAGCTCAGGTGGGGGAATCTGTCCATAGGACAACTATTAGTCGTGCACTGCACAAAGTTGGCCTTTATGGAAGAGTGGCAAGAAGAAAGCCATTGTTAACAGAAAACCATAAGAAGTCCCGTTTGCAGTTTGCCATAAGCCATGTGGGAGACACAGCAAACATGTGGAAGAAGGTGCTCTGGTCAGATGAGACCAAAATGGAACTTTTTGGCCAAAATGCAAAACGCTGGCAGAAAACTAACACTGCACATCACTCTGAACACACCATCCCCACTGTCAAATATGGTGGTGGCAGCATCATGCTCTGGGGGTGCTTCTCTTCAGCAGGGACAGGGAAGCTGGTCAGAGTTGATGAGAAGATGGATGGAGCCAAATACAGGGCAATCTTGGAAGAAAACCTCTTGGAGTCTGCAAAAGACTTGAGACTGGGGCGGAGGTTCACCTTCCAGCAGGACAACGACCCTAAACATAAAGCCAGGGCAACAATGGAATGGTTTAAAAAAACATATCCATGTGTTAGAATGGCCCAGTCAAAGTCCAGATCTAAATCCAATCGAGAATCTGTGGCAAGATCTGAAAACTGCTGTTCACAAACGCTGTCCATCTAATCTGACTGAACTGGAGCTGTTTTTTGCAAAGAAGAAGGAGCAAGGATTTCAGTCTGTAGATGTGCAAAGCTGGTAGAGACAGACCCTAAAAGACTGGCAGCTGTAATTGCAGCAAAAGGTGGTTTTTCCAGGCTTATCACATTTAGTTTGGACCATTTAATTGTGTAAATATCAACACTTCACCGAGTTCTTTTGATTCCTCAGAGGCATCCGATGGAAGACAAAACACTGCTCAGTAGACAATTTAACACTTTATTTCTCTTTCACATTACTTCTAGAAGGGAGATGCATCCTGCATGACACGTTAGAACGAGAAGCTCTCTCGTTCTAGTCTAAACAACAGTGTCTCAGTAACTTTCCACTAGAGATGGTCCCCTGTTATCTACATTTTCCCAGGCAAGCGTGGGTGAGAGTCTACAGCTTTCTACTCCCAAGGACACATGGTCTCATGCCTTTATTTTTCAGGGCTGTGTCCACTTAATACTACACTATATGACTTTATAACACTTATTAATAAAAAAAAGCATAGCATTAGTGAGGCACTGCAAATTATTTAATCCCAACAGGTCCCTCCTTTGATCTGCCCCCATGGCAGATCAACACTATTAAAAGTCATCAAGCATCATCATGTTGTCTGCTTTGGTATTAGATCCCCAACAGCCCCGTTAACCAACCTTACCAATAATCCTCGGACAGAAGGCACACCAATTACCCAACTAGCTGTAAAAGCAAATAAGGAAACCCTAATGGACCTAATACATCCCTTTCATTGCCCAAGGACAGAAATCATCCACTCCTCCAACGGATTATGAATTCCAAATATTCATGCATTAATCAATTTTCTTAAATGGTGTTCTGAATCTTCCCAGGGCTCTAGTTACATGTTGAGAATGAAAGTGCAGCACATGTCTCCAAACATTACACACACACACCCTTTTTACCCACTAGGTGTCAGTTCTCTATGCTTCTTTTCCCTCTCTGGGCCCCTTTAACGGGTGGGCCATATATGGGATGACTGCTGTGTTTGCACAATTGTCATAACATAAAAATCACAGGCTACTACTAAAGCTAATTCTGAGATCTCCCATTAAGATAATAATAAGAAGAAGAAGATAATAAGATACCTTTATTAGTCCCACAAGGGGAAATTTCATGTAAGGCTGCCGACCTATTGCACGCAATGGCGGCGCCATCTTACCCTCCGACCATACATACATTACACATAAACATCACATGGGGAAGACAGGTCAGAGAAGTATAACAATGGAAAATGCACAACATGAGGAAAGATAAGGAGAAAAAAAATAACTCCCCCCAGACTGAGCTCCAACAGGGAGATCAGTTTGAGAACAGAAAAAAAACACCTCTGCACATAGCACATGAAAAAACTCTTAATACACCAAAGAAACACATGACAAGCAACAGGGGTGGTAAAGGGTGAGAGACAACCAATGTAGACAGTGCATCCGGACCTGCAGCATAAGCGCTGGTCTCCTTGATCCACCGTCAGCATCGGAGGGGAATAAGCGTCGAAGGCCCTGCCAGGCTAAGTAAACAGTCTTCCAGCCAACCCAGGTGGCCTTGCATAGAATGGGAAGAACAGTCTAAACACAGTCCGTTATCAGGGTGTTGTTGTTCAGCTCCAGCCTTGAGACCGCAGCTGACGCCGAAAGGGTATCCGCGTGAAGTGATGGTGGTTTTTACTTTAGTGCAAACAACTCATATGAATTTCAAAGCTGTTCTAACAGTCCAACACTGGTCTCTCAATCTCCCGTTGGAGAGCCGTGAGCTTCTCCATGATGTTATCAAACTTACGCTCCGTGATGTTGTCATTCTTGTGCTCAAAGAGCCGATTCTGAGAACTCACGACCGCAGTGAGCTTCTCCAAGATGTCATCCAATTTGCGCTCAGAGGTGTTATTCCGAGCGAGCCCCTCCAAGATGTAATCCAGTTTGCACTCAGAGATCTTATTCTGAGTATTCACGGCAGCCGTAAGCTTCTCCAAGATCTTATCCATGCTGCACTCAATGAGCCCATTTTGAGAAACTCACGCCTCGTCCCATCGTTTCAATCCCAGCGAGCAGCCTTGTGGGGGTTTGAACAGCCGGTTCCACTTTCTTAACTCTTCGATAAGTCAGGGCCAAGCCAGCTCCGATCAGCAAGAACCCTGTTATCATGGTTCCGACTAGGTAGATATCTTCAGCACTCAGGCTCACCCGAGCCCAGACTTCTCGTTGAGAAAAGGGTGTCAATTGCATTCAGGGACCAGTTGATCAAATCAAATCCATAGCTTCCTCTGATCCCCATTCTGGTTGTTTCCTGCTTCCACCTTTGTGCTCAGACTAGAACCTCTGTCTGAGGGGCTTTTGACCTTCTATACAGTTAAACAACTGATCTTCCGGGATGGGCGACTTCTCTGCGCTCTTCTCCTCTTCTTTTCTTCAAACCTCAGGGGTTAGACTATCCTTCAGTTCGTTGCATAGATCAGGGGATTTAATCTGCCCCGGCCGGCTGGGATCTATATTTTTTGGGGTCTCAGCCGAGTCCCCCTTTCTTAGCCAGACCCTCCTTGGGCTGGTGCTTCTAGATTTCCGCCAACCCCTTCGTGGTTATTGCTGTGGTTATGGGATCCATCCTCTCATGACTAGGAGGACCCCAAACGACATGACCCTTGACCTCAATTGCTGTCTTGGCAGTCTCTGTGTCTGTCTCTGCTGCGAAGGATCCTCATATCTCCGTGACCTCGTCTGGTGTCTGCTCCTTCCTCTGTAAAAGACTGAAAAGGAAAACACCTCTCTGCCTAGCCTTGATAATCTAATTTTATTATCCATTCTTCTTCTAGTGATTGAAAGTTGGTTTAGAATATCATGTTCGGGACTCTCTGACCTAGAGAATTAGACTGAGTGCCAACTCTCATGAGCACATTTGCAATGTGTGTATGAAAATGATTATAATCGCTTATTTTAGTAAAAGAAATCAAAAAGAAATCAAACATTTTCAATTCTAACATTTTCCCTCCTTTCACAAAAAGCATGTGTTTCATTCAGCCTGCCGTCCCACGGTTTCCCCTCCAGTGTGATACTCAGCTTCTCATGAAAACAGGCATTTTACAGTTTATTGTAATCATTAAAGCTTAAACATGAAAATAATGATTTATGCTTAAGTTTTACCAAAAAAGTCATAAAAATGATCATAGAAACCATAATTTCATGTTAAACCTGGAATACCCCCCTTTTGACACACTCCTATGTGTCAATTGTCAGAAAAAACAAAATGCCTCCACTCTCCCCTCGAATAGCGAAACTGTTCACTGAACTGTCTGAACTGTCTTTCAGATATGTTCTATCTCTTGGTTTCGAATAAACTACTTTACCTTGATCGATGAGTCTGGATTTGTTTGCTTTCTTGTTTCCATTTTAGCAGGGAACTTTGATCCTGAGCTCCTCCAACGGTGTATAACTGAATACAGTAGTGAGATCTTTAACCAGGTCTTCCCATTAACACCTGACCTGTCCAGAGGTTCAGTCAATGAGCTCGCCAATAGCTTCAATGCTAAAATGTTAAATGTAATGGACACTATTGCTCCCATTAAGGTGAAGGTTATCTCTGGAAGGAAAAAGTCTCCATGGAGAAACTCCACACTGGTGAAAAATGAAAAAAGAGCATGTAGGAAAGCTGAGCACAGATGGAGAAAAACAAACCTCCAGGTTCATTATGACATCTGTAAAGAGAAACTTCACAATTATAATTTACAACTGAGGAGTGCAAGGAGGTCCTACTTCTCTGACATCATCACCAAAAACAGTCATAATGCCCGGGTCTTATTTGCTACAGTTGACAGGCTAACAAACCCTCCTGTGTCAGTGGCAGCTGAACTTCATTCAACCATGGCCTGCAATGATTCTTCACAGAAAAAATCCAAACGATTAGACAAGCAATAGGTACATCAACAGCAGATTCAGGATATGTACTGTGTCCACCGAAAAACTGTTTAAACACCATCAAACAGTTTCACCCTATTAACAGCAAAGACCCGGAGGACATCTTAGGTCAACTGAACTCCTCCTCTTGCTGTTTAGATGTCCTGCCAACAAGTTTTTTCAAAAAGGTCTCAAAGACTTTGGAGTCAGACCTGTTACAGATCGTCAACTTTTCTTTAATGTCAGGTGTGTTTCCAGAACCACTAAAAACTGCTGTAATTAAACCTATACTGAAAAAGGACAATCCTGACAAGACACAAATGAACAACTACAGGCCGATCTCAAATCTCCCATTTTTAAGTAAGGTCACTGATATGCCATTTCTCAACAGCTCAATTACTTCTTAAAACAGAATAACTGCTATGATGCCTTCCAGTCAGGTTTTAGACAGAACCACAGCACTGAAACCGCTCTGACCAAAGTGTTTAATGACATATGTCTGAATACAGACAGTGGAAAAATGTCAGTCTTAGTTTTACTGGATCTCAGTGCAGCATTTGATACAGCTGACCACAACATATTACTCAAACGACTGGAGAACTGGGCAGGTCTTTCAGGAACCGTACTAAACTGGTTCAAAACATACTTAGAAAACAGGACATACTTTGTATCAATAGGCAACTACACATCTGAGCAGACAAGTATCACATGTGGAGTTCCCCAAGGTTCCATCTTGGGACCCCTTCTGTTTAACATTTACATGCTCTCACTGGCACAGATTATAAAGAACAACAAAATAAACTATCATAGCTACGCAGATGACACACAAATATATATCACAATGTCACCAGGAGACCGAGGCCCTGTACAGGCTCTTGGTAAATGCATTGAGGAAATGAATGACTGGTTGTGCCACAATTTTCTCCAGCTAAACAAAAACAAAACTGAAGTAATAGTCTTGTGTGCTAAAGAAAAACAATTACAGGTCACCAGAGAACTTCAATCTATACACCTAAAAACCACAAACCAGGCGAGAAATTTGGGTGTAGTGATAACACGAGCAAATGAACCATCCTTAAAGCCATTATATGACTGGGCCATTCATGGTATTTTTGCACAAGCTGTGGTTGCTGGAAGGGGACAAAATCTCTTGACACAGGACCATTTAGGACCCTAGTGTGATCTTGCAGGGATAAAACATGATACACTCCTTACAAGTCTCCACAACAGGTGTGTTGCACTGTAAAGTGCCTGTAGCAAACGGTGGGTTTGACTCAGTCTACATCATGCAGGAGTTTAAGAAATGAAACCTTAATGGTTGACTGACCTTGTTGAAGTTTTTGGAGTTTTTCTGCTGTTCGAAAAACCCCACATTTTGCACATCCTTTGCACAGCTATGACACTACATGTATATGACACAGGTGCTGCATTGTTTTTTTACAAAGCAGCACATGACAAATGGAATAATAATCTGCTCATTTGGATTTATTAGTGCTTTATTGTTCTGCTTTCACGGTTTTTGTGCTTACTTCCTGGAAAAGACTGAAGATAATCTGCACTCAGGTCCACTAATTTATCATTATAATTAGTTAGGCTTCATTAATGACTAGTTATAATATTGCTTTGCAGTATTATGTTCCAAACAGGACTAAATACCAGCCAAAAGAGGTTTTCACAAGCTGACAACTCTGAGTAACATTTCAGACTCCACTGTGGATTCGTGATTTAGACAGCCTACTTTTTGCAGCGTGATGCATCCCCTCCCTCTCCTCCCCTCTGCTGGCCCCGGTGCCAGAACAGGCGTAAGCCATAAACAGTATGTTGGCATTCTCAGGCTGTGTGCTAGGAAACATGAGAAGGGTGAGATATTCAGAGTCCCGGGCAGCGCAGTGAAGGCAGCTCGATAAAGCGGAGGAGGAGACGGTGGTCCGTGCGGTTTGAGCTCAGGATCTCGGGAGAGGAACGTGTGAGCAGGGAATGGGTGACTGGAAACAGGATTATTGCTCCGCACAGCAGAGAGACGCAGGAGGGACGCGCTCACAGTGATTTACTGCAGCAGGAATGGAGCCGCGTTACTGAGACTCAGGACAGGGATGATGTAGAGGAGGACAAACATGTATACAACTTGTTTACTTAACTTTGAATGATCTGGGCTGAGTTTTCATGGCTCTTTATTATCACTTGTAACCACATATAGAAAACTAAATGTCATAAATGGTGACACAGGTTGGAACTTAAAATTACTACTTGGGTGTTTTGACCCATACCTTTGCACATCAATGAATATGATGTTCTCTGATGTGGGCTTTTCTGTTGTTTTTGAACATATCCCTCTGTTCATATATATAAATGTATAATTTATATTTATGTTGTTTGCTACTTATTTAGGCTTTAGGCTTTTTGTGAGACAAAAGGAGAAATGCAGCACAGCACCACACTGACATCTACCTGGAGCTACAGGTGAGACTGAGTCCTTTACAGCTCAGGAGAAGCAGACTCAGAGAAAGACTTTCATTTAAGGGCTCACGTGAATATGAATTCATAGCAAATTCATATATTGTCATTTTTCATCTTGTGTAATTTCACTGTAGTGATCTTTTATGAGTTGTTGTTGTAGTTCTACTCACCAGTCGTACGTAGTGAGGAGGTAAAGTTATTAACAAGATAATCGACCTCTGTTGGAGTAGTGTTCAGGTAGCTGCTCTGCTCTGTGTTGGTACAGGGCATTGAAGATGATAACAGTGGGTGGATTATATTCTTAAACTTGGTTACAGCACTTTTAGAAAGACATCTACTGTGAAGAAAACTACTCCTCACTACTGTGTAATCAATTATTGCAAATTTAAATGTTATCAGGAAATGATCAGACAAGAGAGGGTTTTCAGGAAAAACTGTTAAATATTCAGTTTCTATGTTCTAATAAAGACCAAATTGAGTATACTTTGCCCCATTTAAGGTAAAGTAATCATAAATTAGCCATGTTCCTAACAAAGGTCATCCTGCATGCAGTTTATCAAGGCATTGATTTTCATCGGAATACCTTTTACAGTAATTTTAGGTCATTGCCGTTTAACATAATCATAATCAACCTAATTCAACATAATTATAAGCACAGAGGTAGAAATGCCATTAAGGCATAGGGCATATTTCCAGATACTGACAGTAACATTCAGTCTTTTCGTCTTGATGCATTCTCAATCATCCAGGAAGGTAAATCTCCAAAAGTTGAATCTGTTCATCTGGACGTAGCGTTACGCTACGTCCAGATGAACAGATTCAACTTTTGGAGATTCAGTCTTTTCAAATCTCAGATGTCACCATGACACGATAATTTAGTAGCTAACTTAGATTAGCGCATTAAAATAGTGGAATATCACAATGACTGTGGACTTTTAATGTGTATTTATGGCAGGCTTGATTCATATTCAACTAAAGGAGGTCAGTGGAATCCCTGTGGATGACAAAAAAACTGAGGAAATCATTCGTATTCTGGTAAGTCTCATCTTTCTGTGAAACTGTCCAAAAAACTTTGAGGGTGGTTAAGCTCCAGTCCCTTGGTGAAAATAGCACCACTTCTCTGTGATGGCAGAAACCTCCCCTACTCATCCAGGACAAAGGGCCCACCATCACTGTAAACCAAACACTGGCCTTTCTCTACAAGTCTTTCCTGGCCCAGAGACCACACGGTCTCTATGAATGAGTCCGATGCTGTGTAGTTTCTCCAAGTAACTTTTCCCACAAGCCTTAAATGTGCTGTGTCATGAGCCTGGACTCTGCCATGTCTATGCTCTTATACAGAGCATAGACAGAGTCTCTCAAACTCTGGAGGCCTTCTCAGACACTCCTATTCCTCCATTATTTAGTCTGGGTCGATGGGTGGCTGGCTAAGAAGTCATTGTTAAGGAAGGGAGACAAGGCTGAGGTATGTTGAATTACTTTATTTTACTTCACAGCAGTTAATGTCGTTGCATTTTCTCATTCAGTCAAACGTGCTAGCCCTGCCATCTCTTTTTTTATGTCTTCTAAATAATCATTCCTCTCCTCTCATTGTCTCCCTGCCTTCAGTCAGTTTCTGGTCCAAACATGTAACCGTATATTTAATCCTAATGAAAGTTTATTGGGTCTGTTCTACAATATGTTACTTGTCTCCTTCCTTTTATTCTGCCTTTTCCAAATATACAAAACCTCAGTAAGATATACTATACTTGTACTTGGCTTTAGAAGCCTACTTGGGTTTCACAATGACCCCATTGAACTAAATCCTAGTTCTTAGTTAGTTTTCACTAGAGATTACCACTTTGAGATGGACATGTCCATTTGACTACAGAAAAGGATTGGAGTGCCCAATCTGTGTCAGTGATAAGTTACTGGCCCACGGTGAGAAGGGTCTTGTTCACAAATGAGGGGAGCATAATATCGAGCCAAGTGGTTCGGTCATCTGACAAGGATGCCTCCTAGGCATGTCCCAGGACATGCTGGAAATCCCTTGGATAAGCTGGAGGAGGTGGCTGGAGAGAGGGAGCTCTGGGGTTCTCTGCTTAGGCTGCTAGCCTCCATGACCCAGCTGCAGGTAAGTGGAAGAAAATGGAGGGATGGCATAAGTATTTATATCAAATTTGCAGTATTTTTTTTTTGCTAATAGACAATCTAGCTGCATTATTACACTAACTTGAGGAAAAAAATGTTTTGGGAAAGCAAATAAGTTGGTATTCTAAAGAATGTTTTATTTATTCACGTCACTGCACATTTTGCACATTGCCACTGCTAAAGCTTAAAGTTTGGCAGCCCACTGGGGGCCCACACTGGCTTGGGGCCCCAAGCAGCTTCCTGCCTTGCCTTGTGGCAGGTGGCATCTCTGACTCAGGTAGCTTAAAAGTGATCAAGTCAAAGCTAATTTTTATTGATTTACTATAACCTTTCAAACTCAGGAGACAGGTAGATGTAAACCATGTAAGTAAAACACTATCCACAGCTTAACAGACCCACTGCATCCACTCACTGCAGGGTCGGAAGTTAAGCCTTTTCCTTTAATTCTCACATGCCTGTCACATTTATGTATTTTTCCCAAGAAAATAGAAAGAAAGGACACAGAGCAATATTTTCATTGCCAAATCCGATCACATCAATCTGTTTGCATGCTAGGAATTATTACCAGTAGAGCATGTTCCTTTGTTTTGAACACACAAACTTTGTGCTGTTTTATAGCGGAACCACAAAGGATCTTTTATCTTGCTAAACTCTTTCTTGTTTTCCCTTTTTTGTCAACAACAAGCTCACTGCGAAGCCCTCAATCTCTGTAAGAACTACAGTACACCATCTGTGGAAGAAAGATGAGGAGCAGAGGCAGCTGACATACGAGCAATACTGGAACTCTGTCAGTGGTGCTCCATGACTGACTGCAGCTGCCTCCATGTTCACAGTGGCTGGGGGAATGTGTATAGGTGAGTTTTGAGTCTGGACTTAAAAAGAGGGAGGGAAGTGATGTTTCTTATCTCAGGAGGAAGGGAATTCCAAAGACGGGGGGCAGAGCAAAAGAAAGCCCTGCGCCCCATGGTGGCTAGCTGGGAGGAAGGGACGGAAAGGGAAAGAGAGGAGGAGGATCTGAGACACCAAGAAGGAATGGTGAGTTGAACCAGGTCAGAGAGGTATGAAGGCGAGAGATGATGGATAGCCTTGAATGTGTACAAAAGTATCTTGAAATCATTCACAAGGTGAGGAACATGATGATGACGTGATCATCTTGAGGACCCGGAGCTCTGGGATGACTTAACCTTGAAAGATCGAGAAACAGTAGGTTCTGCTATGACAAAGAAACAGCGCATGCAGTGTTTTGCGCGCACACGTCACCTGGTGGTGAGAGACGGGCTGTCAGATTGCGTTTGATCACAGAGCTAGCGAGCTCTATTTTTACCAGACCCAGAAAATGACCCAAGGTAATGTTGGAATTTCAGTAATCGCGGCATGAGCTTGTTTGTTTCAGACTTGACAAATGTTTTCCGCACCACACATAAATCCATCCACCCATTTTCCTCTGCTGTATAGTTGAAGCACACCCTTTGGTCCCCAACATCCTGGTCTGCCAATCCTGAGGTACCGCCCCTGATCTCAATGCAACATTGTAGAAGCATGTCAATTGTCAATAGAAAATTGTACTTAGTAGTCAGTATAATCTTTTAATAATATAAGTTTGCATATGATAGCATACTGCATGATGACCTCTTTATGACTCAGACTGTTGTTTTAATTCACTGTGACCCGTTATCATGCAGGGAAGGAGCAGTTCCTGCTAGTGATAGATAAGAGCTTAACAAGCAGTTTCACTTCGTACCAGGTAGAGGAGCCTCTCCTGGAACACGCACACACGCACACACACACACATATATACACATCCACATTCCAATGTTTTGATCAAACGCACTGTAGAATTATAGGAATTATTTTAGGGTTACTGTTCATAACCATCATCTTTATCATTGCATTAATTATCATTTCATCCAAGCATTTATTGAAGTTGTTGGCATTATGTTATAATTTGTATTACAGGGGTTATCATAATCAAATATTAACATGTTTATTACAGGTGCAGTTACAACCACTTAAATCGTTGAGTTAAATCTATAATCTTAAAAGCTTATAGGCTGAGTATATTGTTACAGTAAAATAGTAGCTGAGTAAAGGCCTGAATGTATTCAGCTTCTTGTTGCATTTGAGTTTGCTTAGTTACAGGTGACGGAAGGATGTCCAGTCCATGGTGACCTCAAAGGCCTTAGGTCATCACCATATTCGGAAGAGTATGCCACAAGGAGGAACCTCTATGTTGCATTTAATTCTTAAAATACATGAATGTTCTGTACATGCAAATTATGTGCTTGTAAACGCAAGAAGGGGCGTTACAATACCCTGATGTTATAAAAGCAATCTAGAGTGTATTTTGGGTAGAGATGTACAACTGTTTTGCAGTTTGCACCTCTCCACGCTGCGTGTATTCATTAAAATCAATTGTTTGATTGACCTCTTCTGGACCATCATTGTTTTACTCTCATCCTCAATTTCGAACCCGTAACATTTGGTGCATTGGCCGAGGTTGAGTAGAGAGAGTTGGAGGTTGAGACTGAGAGGGTCCAAGGTGCTCAAACAGGCAGACACGAGTCAGTGGTCGAAGTGAGTGGACATAAGCCGGCTTATTCAAAGGTAAGGCACTACCTGTTGAATTATTTCCAAACAGTGCTGAATTGGTTCTGACAAAATTGAAAGTCTACTCACTGAAATTACTGGTAAAGGTCTGTTTTGATTTTGGTGAAAATCTCATGAGAATTGAAGTTGAAGTAATGATAATGTAAGGTTAAGTGACAGTACTGATTAAAGGAAATGCAGTTGGACTGCTAAGGAAAGAGAATTTAAAGTAGTTGGACTACTGAATTTAGGATATAGGTCATTTGAAATCTGTATATGGTCATACAGTTATAATTGAATATAAAGCTGGGCTTGGACATCAATACAGTCGGTTTGGTGGTTTCATAGGATGTCTTTAAAATACAAGTAAATTTCTGTAGAACGGAACTGTGGGAAGTTCTAAGAAAGTGCATTGTTCGGAGGTGACGCTCCAAATTTCTTGGGGACGCTCAAGATCTTCCTCTGGGAGGGATAGTCCGATTGGCAATCGTGGACAACTGGGGACGGTCCAAAATAGCTACTGATTGGATCAGTTGACCGTTTGGAACGGTGTTTGCACTTTTTTTGGGTAGTAAAGGTTGGACCTTGGGCGTTGGACGCTTTTAAATTTACTTAGGAACTTTAGCAATTAGACCAGACACAGGTTGGACCTGATACTGGGTCATTGATTATCAAAAACTTGGAGTTTGTCCCTTGGAGGGTTAATTCAAATTTTGTCTAAATTATGTAGGTTGTGCAATTTAAGGCCTTGTAAATATTATTTAATTTATCAGACGTCTCTGTGTTATAATTTCTATGTTTGTATATAGGCTCTGTCTGCCACGGGCACTGCAGCAGGCTGGTTATTTTGAGAGTGTGTCTGTGTCTATGTAAATGAGATGCCTGTGACTTATTTCGAGTGACATTTCCCGTTTACTAATGAGTGGCTAATGACTGACTGCAGAGCCTGGGTTAAGGACGACTTATATTGGTGTTCTAAGGGAAGAATTGCTTTTATTTCTACTTTGTTGGCATTACGGTTGTTAAATACGATGACTACTTTATGATACATGTCTGTCTCATTTTGCATGTGTGCGAGTGGCTTTCAAATGTAGTTTTGTAATGTAACCTGTACACTCCATGGAGGAAACAGACCATGGAGTTTTGGAAGAAGATAGCAGAGATATGACTGGCTTTACGTTTAGTCTTGTGTTGACTCCAATAACGGATGGTCAGACAGGGCTGGTTGAAACAGAGGTGCGTGTTTGCTGTGAAATAGGGGCCACTGACCATGACTCAAAACACAAAGGCTGTGAGATTAAAATTACTGTGAGTAACGGTTTGACTGTTGACTAGGGAAATAATATGCTTACTTTTGGGTCTATGAAGATATTTGACCTTCAGTGATGTTATGAGAGGTTTCAGTTTTCTTTTCTTTTTCTTTTGACTTGCTCTTTCTGATCATGGAAGGCATGTCCAAGATACTCGTATGAAAGCGTATTTCGAGTGATTTTAATTGTGTGAATGCTGTCAGTATTTGATTTGAGTGACTGTGTGATTTGTCTGAGTAAGTGAAAAGGGGGAGTTTGAAAGAAAAGGCAGTGTGTGAGACGATTACTGAATGACTAAAGAGGTTAGAACCTTTAAACGTGTGTATGGAATAAAGGAGTGTGAAATATATTTCTTGTGTGATGAAAAGTAGGATGTGCTAAAGTTTGAAAGTGCTTTTAATTCAAGAAATGCATGAGTGATGGTATGAGAGGTTGAGTGTCTTTTTCTCTCAGTTCAAAAACACATAAGCATATACATTTGGTTAATTGTTTGGATGTGTGAAAGAGCTCGGTTTAAATGGGTGTGAGTGAAATGAAGGTGTATTGTTTTTAGACTAAGATTTAGTAGAATAAAAGAGGGCCTGTAGACTATAAATACAAAGAAAAAAACAAAGGAGTTAGATTAGTTTGAAGAACAGGAAATATGGCTCTGTGTACCGGGGCTGCAGCGACAGGAAATAGTGAACAGGAACTTTGCATGCCCATATATGGGAACTGAGTGTGTACAGAAAGAACACAGAGAGACAGACGAGGCCCATGGAGCAAATGAAGCCTTTAAGAAAAATGAATATATTACTAATTGTATGCTTTAGTGTGTCTATAGAGATTGAAAATGTGACGTCATTGAGGGGTAAAACCGCAAAGGATTGTGGGAACCCAAGGCAAGAGGTACTACTAGCGCATGAGCTTTCAATTGAAATAAGTTACACAGCGATAAAAAGAAACAAAAATGCCAAGAACCTGTTGTATTATTAACTGCACAAGCCGGAGAACGACAGCCGCGTGAAGTCGACGGAAATGCGTTTGGTTTTATCGGATTCCGGCGTGGAAGAGAAATTCTCCAAGCCATGTCTCCGAAGTCACGAAGAGGCGATGGATGGCCTGGATTGCCGCTATCAGAAGACCTAATATAACGTTCGAAAACACTCCACCTCACATGTTAGTCTGCTCCAAGCATTTCCACAACGGTAAGTGTTTTGTGGTATTTAATACGTCTTATATGGCGCTGAACAGAAATCATCACGCTATGCTCCTTTGTTTATTGTGGCTCTGTGTAATGTTTGCTGTATTTTGTAGGCAAACCAGCCTACGAAATGCTGGAATGCGATCCAGACTGGGCACCCTCTCTCAAACTGGGCCACACAGAAGTTAAAGCTTCTACCACTGCTAGATTTGATCGGTTAAAACAGAGATCGAAATCAAAACAGCCACGAAAAGGCCAGCGTTCCTCTGGGGCAGAGACAGCTCATGCAGGTGAAATCCATCCAGGTAAAATTGTCAATGTACATAAATAAATACCACTTTTTCCACATTAAGCACTGTCTTATTTTTGCACTTTCAATGATCTTGTCTTTGTCTGTGTGCATGTATGTCTTTCAGCACCAGTCACTACGGAAACTACAGCTGAGAGCCAACCACAGCAGATAAATCCAAAGCACGAGGATGAAGATCTGCAGGAGTGTAAAATGTGTTCTCAAAGGTTACAAGAAATAGCACACCTTCAAGAAGAAAACCTAGTGTTAAAAAAAGAACTGTCCAAAAGAAATTAGACATGGAATTCTTGAAAGACGAGAACTCTAAAGTTAAATTCTACACAGGGCTGCCTTCTTTTGCTTTACTAATGGGGTGCTACAACAAATCAGCCCGAGCTTGCCAGACACTGACAGGAAAATTTCCCAGTTTCAGATGCTCTTGCTAACTCTCATGCGTTTAAGACTCAACCTTCCGATTGCACATATTGCACACCTCTTTGATATTAGCCGGACAACCACTTCCACTGTGTTTAACATTACTGTAAATGTGTTGTACGCTCACCTGAGTCCATTGGTGCACTGGCCTGGAAGACATTGCATACAGGCCAGTATGCCACACCAGTATGTAGAGATGTTTGGTGACCGGGTGACAGTTATTATTGACTGTTTTGAACTGTTCATAGAGAGGGCACAAAATTTACGTGCCATGGCGGAGACATATTCAACATACAAAAGTAGACACACAATGAAATATCTCATTGGGATCACACCACAGGGGACCATCTCTTTCATTTCTAAAGGATGGGAGGGCGTACAAGTGATAAACGAATAGCGGAAACTTCTGGCTTTTTACAGAAGCTTTCACCCGGGGACATAGTGCTCGCAGACCGGGGTTTTGATATCAGGAAAGTGTTGCCTTAATGGGTGCCACTTTAAAAATTCCAGCATTTACACGGGTCGCAGTCAGCTACAAGCAAAAGATGTGGAGGACACACGAAAACTGGCACATGTCAGGATCCATGTTGAACGTGTTATAGGCTGTCTACGGTCCAAGTACACTATCCTAAACGACACCATCCGTCTAGGTTTTGTGGTGCCATGCGAAGGTGAGAACATGACTTTGCTGGATAAGATAGTTGCTGTATCATGTGCGCTCACAAACATGTGCCCAAGTGTTGTTGTAAAGCAAGCAAGTGATGAATAACTGTTTTCCAATTTGGTCTTGTTTTGTTGTGCAGCTATGTTTTTAACAAAATGAAATAATAATGCACAACGGTATATTATTTTGCCTTTGTCCTGTAAGCTTCGATAGTAACATGTAAAACTTGTCAGTTATAAATAAAGACAGTCCTGATGAATGACTTGTGCAACACTTACTTTATTTGTATTGGTTCTGACACTGTATATTAGTACAGTCTGAAAAGAAAGATTGCGTATGGACATAAAGAGATAATAATTTACAGCACAGCTGTAAAGTGCAGTGGTGTGAGACACATTTATTGCAATTTTAACACGTTATAATAATTCACTGTGCGTAACAGAACAACAGATAACAAACCATAAAGTGCAGAGTACAGGAAGATGTGTCCACCTTAATGTGACACTAAACATGAAATCACAAGAAAGTCCTTCAATATAAGAGTTGTCTCAGAATGTGTGTAACTGAAATACTTTGATTAGTTTTCTATGCAAGCTTTTGTCTTTCTTTTTTTTTTTTGTCACGGTGACATCCATGTAATGTGGCCCTTGTGAAACACTGGTTTCTCGATCACTGTAGTGATTGGCCAAGAGCTCAGGCATCACAACTTTGTAGAAAAAATCCTGAGCGACAGGCAACATTTTAGTCCACAAGTCTATATCTGGCATCACACGTGTAACAACACAAGCTTTTGTTGTCCACACAACAATGTCACAAAAGTGTGACTTTGTAACATAGATCTGTGTTTGTACCTGCTTGTAGTAAATGTGTGTCTTTTTCAACTCAACCCTTCCATCTTTTAACCCCAAACAAAACCTGTCATCTTCACAGGCCTGCAGGAGGTTGTTGTTGCGGTGTTTATATGGGCACTTAATTTCCACACATCCTTCACCACAACATTCACATTTTACGAGCGCATCAGGGGTGGCACCTAATTCTGGGAATGCGGGGTTGATTATGAAACCACACTTATCAACTTTAAGTTCTCTATGCTGCACCTTTCCCTGTGAGGTGTACCACTCGCGTGCTGTGTTTTCATTGTCTCTTCCCCACTTGAATTGTTGCGGTTCTTGGTTGGAGAGCTGATGTGACAGTTTTTGTGGGTAGCACACTTTCTTTACAGTTGACAACGCAGGACTGGCAGTGGAGGTGGACACAACCGCATGTATGTTTGACGCAGATGATTCTTCCTGCTCGTGCTGTGTGCCAAAGGTCACATTTGTGCTGCTCCCTGGTTTTCTCCTCCAGTGCCTCTGCCTCAGCCTTTGAGACAACGACACAGTGCTTCAGACGTTCACAGTGCTGCAGAAGGACAGATAGCTGACAGCCCTTCAACTGTGGGTCAAAGATGCGTAGCAGTGATTTGGGAGGACACGAGGCTGGACAGGGTCAGCATATAGGTGGCAGAAGTCCTCCATAACAGCGCATAGGCCTGACCGGTTTTCATGCATGAGATCTGTGAGAGACTTTAAATCGGCCAGTGTGCGCACTTGTAGTGAGCTGCCACCAGTGCGAGTCCGGATTTTGGGTTTAGGAGAACAGTCACTTTGTCCAGCACTACATGATTGGTCGAGTGCCCTTTTTCTTGCTGCACTGGTGGTGTAGTCAATTGTGTGGCCTGGTACTCCTTGCACTCTCTTGATGTTGGAGGGCATAATCCAGTAAGCTTTGACATCTGTCGGCGTGATATTACCTCGTGAGACGCACAGTAGTGTCAACTTTGTAAAGGAGAGCCGCTACATGCACACACTTCTCTGCCACACCAGCCATGCATGTGCAATGTGCACTTTCAACGTCCCCATTAGATTGCAGAATAACCCAGGGCTGAAGAGGCTTTTGGCTGAGGCGCATGGAGTGATTTACCTGAAACAGTCAATGCAGAAAAACATGTTTGTGAGGACAGAATGTACAGTAAATGTGTAGCTTTGCATAAATGGTAAATTGTCCTGGCAGAATATTATGTATCGCTTCTGTTATTACCATGGTACATAGACAACAACATATACTTTTATTCACAGGATATATGACAGATTTTTGTCTCAGTGATTGCCCAGTACGATTACAGCATACAATATTATTATCACTGCTACATTTCTGTAATGCATACCATATATTCTTTGCACTACTAATTAATTACCGTGAGCTAAAAGGTCCTATTTATAAACGGTTCACGAATGTGTATTTATGAAGACTATTTGTGAGACAGGTAAACTTACCGTTGTGCGTACGATGGTCTTGTGTTCTACACGGTGCATTTCAAGGTCCTGTACCCATCCGTCCGTGAACTGCACCTGGGCCTGTTGCAGTGACCTGAAGTTACTAAAAACTTCATGAGTGTATGCACTCACTCCAAGAACCATGTAATTATAAATCTGAGCGTGGTTAAAGTTGGGCAGCACGCTGATGTCTTTTGTCCAGTCTGTGTGCTCGTAAGGGTCTAACCCTTTCACTCCTTTGATTTTTTCCAAGTACCTTTTCTTTGCCTTTTCCTCGAGTCTGTCTTTGTACGGACCGGCATTGTTCTCCTTCGCTTTGTACATTATTTTTGGTGAGAAAAGAAAAAGCAAGACGGTATTGGAACGTGAGAAAAAAAAGCGTTTTATGTGCTGCAAATGCTTGCATTTGATGCGGTAATTTAAATGTCCTGCCTTCACCTCCCGGCATGCAATGCGCGAAAGTCACGTGGTCTGTCAATCTCTATACAGGTGGACTCTCTCAACATTGCAACCTTGAGTTCAGCAGCAGAAAAGTAGATTAAAAGAATTGGGAGAATAAGCCAGTTTTTGGCTCGAAATTGTGCGGCTGGATCTCTCACTTTGTCCCTGAAGCGGAGAAGAAGTTCAAAGGACAGTCAATCGCCTGATGAAGACCGACAGAACATCGTGGACTTGAATACAGCAGGCAAACGACAGTGCCACTGATCCATTAACACTGATGACGACTGACGACCAGCAGCAGCATGTAAGAGTACTGCAACATGTACTGTGAAAATACAGGCTGGGCAGTTGAACAGTGGGATAAAGAATTGTGGAAGAGCACTGGACATTGAGTGATATTTTGCCACGCTGGGACTTAATCTGAAAGAAAGACTGTAAAGAAACAGAGAAGAAGACAACAGCTGAGTTGAGACTGTGTTTGCTGGAGCTTTGAAGCCCGAACAGGACATTGTGCAGAGAGGACCAGTGAGAGATGAAGCTGGACGAGTTGGACTCAGAATATAGGATATGATTGGATTGAAAGTTGAAAGCCTGAACTCATGACTGTTTAGGGATGTCCACCACAGCATAACAAAGAGGTAAACACTAGAAAAGGTGAGAATAATGAAAGAAATAATTGTCATTACCTTAAGGAATAGAAAACACACATACAAATTGTTACATGTGAGATTATTTTTGAAATGAATTAGAAGTGAGATAGTTTGAATCTAAAGCTCAGTGGTGAAATGCATAAATTAAATATGAATATATAGGATGCAATGAAGAAGCAGTTTACACTCAATTAACATAAAATGCAAGGAAGAACACGCTTACATGCATGGCATAATTGGTGTTTCTGATTAGAGATAGAGAAATGGGTTATTTAGGCACTTGTGATAATAATGAAAATGTCTTAGTTTTGTTATTTTCAGGAGTAAAGCAGAACCGGACAAATTCTCCACAGCAGCAGTCGGAAGAAAAGTATAGGTTAACATCAATGGATATGTTAAGGCAAGTTTCTGGTTGAATTGTTCACAGAATGATGTGTCCAGGAACCTGAAAAGTAGCCCTAACTCCTGGCTGAAGACCAGGAGTGCTTTTATTTAAGGTGGGAGATCAAAAGTTTGGGCTAGTAATTCGGGAAAGAAAAAACTGACTGCTTAACTGGAGAATTGGGAAGGAGTCTGGGAGACTGCTGAAGCCATAGATGCAAAATACCACACACAAACAGAAAATGCATTAACCTTACAAAGACAAGCTCATGAAGCTTGTCTAATCAAAGCTTGATGCATAGAGACATTGATTGAAAACCCGGCTAAGAACACAAGCGTATGCAATGAAGATCAGCTTGCTGGTTGTATGAGTGAGAGAATGGTGTGAATGTTTAATAAAATAAATGGAAATTAACAGAAGAAAAGTGATTAAAGCAGTTTTATAAGAGTGAGTTAGGAGTGCTTTTGCACTGATTGATAAAAGTAAGTGATTAGTATAGAAAGAAAATGAAAATAATTCAATAAGGTGTTAAGGTTTCAAAATGCATTTCTGTTGAAGGTGCAGATTTGGACAAGAAATTTATAATTTAGTGTTGACACATTGTTATAACGTGTTTATATTTTAGGCTGAATCTAAGTATGGTGAAGTGTCTAAGGGGACATGGTTGTGTGTAAAACGGTGCAGTTTGGACAAGGTTTTCAGTGCGTTGAATGGGTGAAATTTAAGATGGTTTAAGATTTTTGGGGCTGTTGTTTTCATTTTAATAGAGGGAGTTTTGATAAACATGGACATGTCTAAAAGGGCCCATAGTTTTTATAACAGTGCACTTAGAAAAAACCTGTCAGGTGATTTTGTTTTGTACTTTGATGAGCTAACAATCAGCTCTCTTTTTTTTTTCTCATTTTTGCTCTAAGCAGGCCTGGAAGAGAGTGAACTGACGGCGCGGACAAATTACCAAGTAAGGATTGCAGCGAGTCAATCCAGTCAAAAGTATAGAGAACTATTTTCCTAAAAAGGAAAAACGAAATAAAACAAATGATTGAGCTCATTTTGCTGATGTGGAGCATCTGATGAC
Source organism: Oreochromis aureus (assembly GCF_013358895.1). NCBI lineage: Eukaryota > Metazoa > Chordata > Actinopteri > Cichliformes > Cichlidae > Oreochromis > Oreochromis aureus. The sequence continues at coordinate 32,106,799 of NC_052958.1, read as the reverse complement.
GTGCAGAAGGCTGCAGTATCAGCAAAAAAAAAAAATATCATGTGTGAATGCATGTGAGTGAATGCAGTGATCGGACCAAGAGGGAAATAAATAAAAGGTTGACAAACAGGAGGAGTGGAAGACTTAATTCTGGGGATGTTGATGTTTGTTTTGAGAAAATTATTTACTGGGGTTGGATTATGTTATTACATTATAGAATGCCAAATGCTAAAAGGAAACATTGTTTGAGGTAACTCAAGTTACCATTAACTGAGGTAACACATGATTAATAACTGTTCTGTTTAAGTTTATTTTGTGTTATAACACAGGTTGGATCATAAGTGGGGAAATTGAGTATGAAATGTGAAGTTCTGGTTAACACACAGGTTTTTGTTTCTAGGACGTTTCAAGGATGCAGGCTGTGGATGGAGCCAAGAAAAGATTTGACATGATGATTAATTTGATTTCATTCCTTAAAAACAGGTTTGAAGGTCCGGAGCATGTAGACTTAATATGATATGACTAACCTTTTCTTTTAATGCCCTAACCTGAGTGAAGGATTTTGAGTTTGTAACACATGAGATGTGTCACAAAAAGGGGGAGTTACAGGATTTAAGGTTTAATTTGAAAGGGTTTTAGGATTACTTGATGATGTTTAGGTTTTTGATAATTTAGGTATGGTAAAACTGAGGCAGAAAGTGTTATTTTCAGGTTATTTTTGATTTCTAGAATAAGAGGTTATAATTTAGGCGTGCACATACAGATATGTCAAAGGAAAATTGTATATATGTTATTAGCTACATGAAATGTGTCTACGTGACTTTTACCTAATAACTTATGTGATGATAAAGTTGTTTACCGACTAGCAGCTTGCTCTCTTCTTGAACATACAGACTTAGAAAAGGGGAACTTCAGCTCTGAGTTCTGAGAATAACTCTGGTATTTTTGTAAGTAGACAGGAAACACGTCGAGACCGCCGTATAGGGCAAATGTGTTAGAGCTTGTAATTAAATGTGGGCTTGAAAAGAGGAAGCAAATTTGGTACAGGACGTGCTTGAGATGATCAGATGAGAGAAGGGAAGGTCAGGAATAGTTTAAACTAAGATTGAGAAATTAAATTGGGTGAAAGGGGGTGTAGCAAGTAGATTCAGGGCAGCTCACAGCCTGGCGTGTAACGCAAGGTGCCGTCACACAGCTTAAGTTATTTGTTTGATTTATTTTATGACAAAATAATAAGGAAACATTGAAAACATACAACCCGTTGAGGAGACAGATAGGGTTGGGGAATTGAAAGGGTTGGTTTGCTTAGCATAATGCACTACAAAGTATACAAAGTTTATATAACATGATGCAAACACACGAATCAGAGACACGTAATGAGAAAACTGATTAGAATGTTCCTTACAACTACATGTTTATTGTATGCAATGATATTAACTATGGCTGTGTTGTTTATTGTCTATATTTTGCAGGGCACTCCGAACCACTTGTCTGAACACGGAGGCCAGTCCAGCCCAGCACTTCCTGAGACTGTAGTTGCTAAAACAGGATCGGTAAAAAGACAAAAGCGCGAGGGGTCAGGTAAAGGTGATGAGTGTCTCAGCAGGAATAAGGGCATAGGGTTGAATTATGGTAAAGGGTCTACCAGCTCATTCACATTTGATTTGTGTGACGTCATTAAGTGTACAGGAGCTAGTAGTAGCTGGAGAGCGTATGATGTACGGGTCTGCAATCACCCCATGATATGCTTAGGGTAAATTTAGTTGATGCAAAGTCTAAGCCGCAGCTCAGAAAGCTTAATCACCATTCTGACTGATCAGATGGTAACTTCGGGAACAGTAGCTCAAAAGGAACAGGAACCAAAAGGGAGAGTACTTCTGACAACAGATTACTTTAGACTGAAGCTTAAAGAGTTGATAAAGCGCGCCACGGGTTTCAAGGACAGTAACCTCTGGCTTGATTGGGTGGCTCAAGATGCTAGAGAACAACATGTATCTGACTGTGTTGCCTGTGCTTCAGCTAGGTCACGGTTGTGTACAGAGCCCGCACCATTGCATTAGAGGATGAGTGGGGCTATGATTGTATGTTACAGTTAACTAGAAGTGAAGTGACTACTGGCAACTGTACTTTGTTGTCCAGACTTTTCCTGCCATTTCAAAACAGACAGCAGTGGGACCATTTATGCTAAAATAAGATAATTACATGTTTCAAGTTTTCTACAGATAATGAAAAGTACAAGGTGGGAGAGATCGACCCAACTAGGTGTGCTGTCACACTCACAGGACGAACCACCAACAATGTAAGCGACCCTACCACGGTAATTGGAACATGGGCAAGAAGTGGGCTCTACTAATACTGTGGGGAAAATATTCGTGTTCCTATGGGAAGCGTGGGGACATGTGCGATGAATGCGATTGGGAGCTCGATCATGCTTATTGGAAACCAGGTAAAGGCTATTCCACAACATAACACGTGAACTTTAGCTGCCATACGTAAGAGATACATTTTGGCCAAAAGAGGGACCCAGACTACCCATGCATATGATCCTTGTTTGAACTCGCCGACCTGGATAGACTCCATAGGAGTGCCCAGGGAGTTCCTAATGAGTGCAAGCTGGTAAGTCAGGTAGTTGCAGGATCGGAGAGTATATTTCTTTGGGTAACGCCTAAGAAAAATGTTGGCGCATTATGTTCATTACAACCTGCTGAGACTCTCTAACCAAACCAGGGACGCCATGATGGGGTTCGAGAACAATTAGGTCCGAGTTCACTGACGGAGAGCAAAATCGAATTATCTAAAACCATGCATGAGCACTCAGGTATCGAAAATCTGCTGGCGTCCTGGATGACATCTGTGTTTGGACAATGGAAAGGTGTGGCTAAGTAAACTTGGCAAGTGTCAGTGATGTTTTCTTTGACTGTACTTTTGGGAATATTGGTCATCGCTAGTTGTGGTATCATTCCTTGTGTCAGAGGATGGTTGGTAAAGATAATGGCGAGGGTTGCGAACCCTGCCTGGGTTGAGGGAAATTCTTTATTCCTATTATATAATCTGCATTATTATGATTGCATTAAGAACATGTTTTACAGCATTGTTTACCAGTAATATTGTTTACAGGGTTCATATTGCATTGAATAGGTTTGTCATCACATTCATTCTATTCACAGGTTTAGTTCATTTTATACACATTGCATAACTGTGCTTGTTTAGAGTTGATGTTCCGTCCAAAAGGGTTTTAAGCTTCACTGGTGAGAGTGTCCAGGTGATACATGTTGAGGGAAGATGAGAACATAGCAGGTTAATTGCATGCATGCTTACAATACACATAAATCTAGTAGCAGGCCTGAGCGAAGGCCCAAGTGTCTTCTACTTCTTATTTGAGACCTGCGCCAATTCAGTTTACTTAGTGATTGATGACGAGGGTCCATTCCACTAGATTTCCACCAGAGAGGGACCCAGGAAAGGAGCAGAGACCACTTAAGCATGAAGTGTTTTCAAGTGGGAGCTGGCGTTTTATTACTGGACCACCTAGATGACGTGAGGTTATTGTCTGGTTTGCTGAGTCAGGGGACGGCTAGAGAGGGTCAGAGCGAAGGCAGTAGACCTGGGAATGGTGGTTTCGGGGCCCATGATGCCATTAATGGATCTAGAGGTGACAGAGTGGGTCAGGGAGTGACGTCTCTGGAAGAGACGTCAAGAGAGGGAATTGTAGAATTATAGGAATTATTTTAGGGTTACTGTTCATAACCATCATCTTTATCATTGCATTAATTATCATTTCATCCAAGCATTTATTGAAGTTGTTGGCATTATGTTATAATTTGTATTACAGGGGTTATCATAATCAAATATTAACATGTTTATTACAGGTGCAGTTACAACCACTTAAATCGTTGAGTTAAATCTATAATCTTAAAAGCTTATAGGCTGAGTATATTGTTACAGTAAAATAGTAGCTGAGTAAAGGCCTGAATGTATTCAGCTTCTTGTTGCATTTGAGTTTGCTTAGTTACAGGTGACGGAAGGATGTCCAGTCCATGGTGACCTCAAAGGCCTTAGGTCATCACCATATTCGGAAGAGTATGCCACAAGGAGGAACCTCTATGTTGCATTTAATTCTTAAAATACATGAATGTTCTGTACATGCAAATTATGTGCTTGTAAACGCAAGAAGGGGCGTTACAATACCCTGATGTTATAAAAGCAATCTAGAGTGTATTTTGGGTAGAGATGTACAACTGTTTTGCAGTTTGCACCTCTCCACGCTGCGTGTATTCATTAAAATCAATTGTTTGATTGACCTCTTCTGGACCATCATTGTTTTACTCTCATCCTCAATTTCGAACCCGTAACAGCACCTACTCTTGTATATAAATAAAGACCAGGGCAGTGGCAGAGCGCGAGTCCCAGAGCCCTCACTCTCATGTGAGTGCTCTGTGACTGCCCTTGCATGCAAGTAAAACTGTGTGTTTCTCCTCTCTAATTCTCAGCTGAAGAAGTGTTTAAGAATATATCTCTTGACATCAACCAAGACAGCCCTTCAAACACCAAGAGCTTTTAGGAGCTCAGGACGAGCCTCATCCATCCCAGGGACCCTGCCACGAAGGAGTTGTTTAACTGCCTCAGTGACCTCACCCCCAATGATGGACGAGTTGTCCCCTTCAGCCCCAGACTCTGCTTCCTGAGGAAGTTCTTTTAGAAGTTCATTTTAAGTAGAGTGATAGAGAGAGCTACACACTCTGGTGATTATAAAAGAAATGCACTGCAGCCGGCTGCAACAACAACATCAAAAACAACAATGCTGTGATTTCCCAGAGGAGGAGAAATAAATGGCAGTGCTGTTGCAAAGTGTTTCATTTGAAGGGTTGAGGGACACCATCACCTCCGGCTGAGTTAAAACCACATGAAAGAGAGAGAGACAGGAAAGAAAGCACACATCTCCATATCCATGTAAAATTGTTGCAGGGGAAGTGCTTAATGAACTGCTTTATGACACACATCATTCTGTCATTATTGGTCTTCAGCTTAATGCATTAGTTATTCAGTGAGGCAATTGCTTTAAAATACCCCATAGTCATGAGAGAACAGTGCAAGTAGCTCTCAATGCTCAGGGGGAGGAGAAAAGGGGAGGAGAGCATGCATCAATTCTGGGATCTTATTAAAACTTGTTTGCTCAGTCTCAAAGGCAATAAAGACAAACTGAAGCCTTTTTTTTAATGTATATTTCAACTCGGAAACATGAGTTGAAATACAAATCTGTGACCTTTGAATGACGAAGATATACTGTAATGGCATTACAAAGGTTGGAACTTTAAAGATAAGGTATAGACTATAAATTCAGTTGTGCTGTCTATTGTGGAAAACAAGAGGAAATACAGCCGAGAATGTCTCAGACAATGAAAACAAACAGAAATCAGAGTGTAAAATTTAAAAACTTTTATTGATGTTAACTTTTAAAAAAAAAGTTTTTTAAAAAAGAAAACCCAAACAGACAAACCCCTCTGAGCAAGCACTAGGCGACAGTGGGGAGGAAAAACACCCTTAGAGGGAGAAACCTCCGGCAGAACCAGGCTCAGTGAATGGGGCAGCCATCTGCCGCGACTGGTCAATGGGTTCTCAAAAGTGAATACATCAATTGAAAAGAGTCATTATAATTTTAAAACTAGCTGATTTAAAGTCTCCAATTTGTTTTCTAGAAACATTTTCAGTTGATATCATGATTTTTTCTACATTACATCAACCTTGTTTTGTCTCCTGCAGCAACAAAACATTTGGCCTATAAATGACAAAACACGACGTATGCAACCTGGTTTCTTCGATAGTTTGGCTGCCTCCTCTATGAAAATGTTAACAATTTTATTGTCGAATGCTGGGTTATTTAATTCCATGAATTGCAGAATTATTTCTGGATCTTTCCACTTTTACACAGGGCTTTGAAAATGACCTTGTGGAAGTTTTGAACTTCTTTAAGGGATTTTATCAATGTCATCCCTTATTTCAGCCCAAATTTTGTTGGTAAGCCTGTTGTAGATGGCTGAAACGCTTTCCGGGCTCATGACTTTGCCTGATTTTTTTACAAACCGCTCAACCAGTTCTTCCAAACAGATTTCCACAGAAAATCTGTATTTTTCCTCATCCTCTGAGGTTTTAGAGGTGCTTTGCGTGGAGTCACAGTCTTTCTCGTCTATTGGAGTTCTGGGCTTGTCAGTTATTGTTGTTTCGTGACCAAACAAGTCAAACTGATTAATGCTGACATAACCCATAACATTCTTAGTGACATTCAATTTGAAATTACCGGAGTTTTGTATTGTGATGCCAAATTGAGGATGGCGAATAGAAATAACAGGTGCCACACGGTTTGGTTCTTCCACAACAGGGCCGACTGTGTTGGCCCTGCCGTGAAATGGAGACTTGTGTTCAAGGTTAAGCATTTGTTTCTGTGAAATAACAGCTGCCACACGGTTTGGTTCTTCCACAGCAGGGCCAACTGTGTTGGAAGTCTGTGACCAACATGTAAATTCAGGAGCTGTCTCTGTCTTCTCTGGGGCCTCTGATTTTGTGCTGGTGCAAGGAGCATCCGGGCATTTTTTATTGGAGCTAGCATCAAATTCAGGAGCTGCCTCTGTTTTCTCTGGGGGCTCTGTTTTTGTGCAGGTGGCAGGGGTGTCCTGGCATTTGTTCTTGGCGCTAGCGTCACAATATACAATATTCCTGTAAGTACTAGTAGTTTTATCTTTATGAGTGACATTCATTGTGAAATTAGCATTGTTTTGTATTGTGATTTGAAATGATTTTGTGCTAATGCCAAAAGTGTCCTGGCATTTTTTCCTGGAGCTAGCATCACATTCAGGAGCTGGCTCTGTTTTCCCTGGGGCCTCTGTTTTTGTGCTGGTGCCAGGGACATCTTGACATTTTTTCTTGGAGCTAGAGTCACTCCTGACATTTTCTGCATTATCCTTAGATGTTTTACTGCCCATTGCAAAAAGATTAATGTGTATCTGTTTGCTGATAATTTGTTCTCTGTTTGTTAAAGCTTGCTTTCGAAAATCCACTGTTACAGAGGGCTATTTATGACTTCTGTGTTAACTTAAATCCTTTTGAAGTCTGTGACGTACTTGATGTCTTTGAACTTAGCTCCGCCCGCCCACTTCGAGTAAAACCAGAAGCGTTGCTCAGCAACCGGTGCACGCGCCTCTGGCTGAATGCGTTCGGACCATTGACTGTAGAAGGAGGGTGGCGCAAGATGGCGAGTTGAGCAGTCGCACAAGTTAGGAGCTCGTTGAACTTGTCCCAGAATTTACCTTGTGTTCGTTACTGTTTCCACTCGAAAGTGGTAAAATGAGTGCCCCAAGTATAGTTAAACCTGCTAAATTCAAACTCGACCTCAAAAAACAAGAAACAACATCGCCATGTGATGAAAAGGAAGGCAGCAGAGAAGGAACGGATCATGACTACGCAGCAATGGACGTAGCAGTGATGAGCAAAAGGGAACGGAGCATCGATTCGGTTCCATCTACACCCAGTAAGAAGCCTGCAGAGAAGAAAGCTAAGTCAGCAGAGATAAGTGAAAGTGACTAAGTCTCTAATGCTACTATATTGAAAGCGATTCTAAACCTTGAAAAAAGAGTGGATGAGCAGTAGGGCTGCCACAAACGATTATTTTGATAGTCGACTAGTCACCGATTATTTTTGCGATTAGTCGACTAATCAGATCATGCATCCATTGAACGTAAAACGTACAGCTTATTGCACCAGCATGCATCTGCTCTTATATAACTATCATTAGCTTACAACTTTAAGTGTTTAAGGTATGTGCTAACTAAAAATGAAGACAAGATGATAGTTTATTAAATTTAAATGAAATTTGCAGATTGTTTTGGTGGAGTTTAATAAACACAGCCGTCTGCTCCTTGCTATCTAAAATATAACAGGACACCGGAGTATATTCTGGAGCATCTCACACTTCTGATAATCAGGTGTCTGCTTGACGTTTATTCAGCTGTGTAAAAACTATAACTTTCAGCCAAACCGATTTACTCATGAACAAATAAAATACTGAAAAAAGCCAAACAATAACATTTTTAAGTTATCTAAGTGGCTTATATATCATGTTTAACCTGAGTAGCGAAAGATTTGCCGGGAGTCCGGTGTTCTCACCGGCTCTAGTGAGCCTTGCCCCCGGCTAGCTATGGAGCTAGTGGGTAACAGACGCTCCAAAACGTCGGAGCGCTTTTGCAAATATGTGGTGTCTTGATAAACTGAGCAGATATTTGAAGTTTACACAGTTACATTCTCGCCTGAAAATATGTTAAACGTTTATTTTGTGACCCAGAAAGAATAATAACAGTAACATTAAAACTAACTAGCTGCCGCCATTGTTGGAAACTGAGCTGAGCTGCGCTATGAATTCTGGGACAGTTTCTTCTTCTTCGGGGTTTAACGGCAGCTGGCATCCTTGTACATGCAGTGCTGCCATCTTCTGTTTCAGTCCGTTATTACACTCTTAAATCCTACTACTTATTCCTGCATCTTTTGGGATCTTACAAAGCTTCAAACGACGCGTCGACTTTTAAATTAGTCGTCGACGATTTTGATAGTCGACGTAATCGTGACTAGTCGACTAATCGTGGCAGCCCTAATGAGCAGCTAGCTGACCTGAGTGTGCAATGCAAGCAAGCTAGTACGATGCTAGCTAGCCTAGCCAAAGCGGTTCAGTTCAACTCGGAGGAGGTGAAAGAATGTAAACAAAGGGTTAAAGAGTTGGAGAGACGAAACGAGCAGTTGACCAAAGATAACTACGATCTCAAGGAGAGAGTGAGAGAGCAAGAAAGGTACAAAATGAGGTGGTGCCTCCGGATTAAAGGTTTAGAGGAGAAAAAAGATGAAGATGTCAGATCGCTGGTTGTTGGAATTCCTGGCAAGATCGCACCTGATATGACATCAAAGCTTGAAGAATCTGTGGATGTGGTGCATAGAGTGGGGAAAAAGATTGAGAATAAGGTCCGACATATCATCATTCTGTTTGCTCTGAGACATGTGAAAGAGGAGATTTGGCGTCGCACCAAAGACTCGGCTGTCTGTAAGAACGGGGGTTTCCACTTCGCTGAGGTACTGCCGCGGGAGGATTGGGAAGAGAGGAGGCGGCTGTGGCCGCAAATTGAACAAGCCAGACGCGCTGGGAAGCGGGCCTTTTTCCGGGGTCCTCATGGATATATCGAAGGACGGAGGATTGGTGACGTTGAATGAAAGACCTTAAGTAAGACTGTATACAGTGGAATATTATCAATGGGACAAAAGAGTTCTACTTAAAGTTAAAGATTATTAGTCACTGAGTTGGTGACAAGTGTTACAATTTAGACTCATATTTATATATTTTTCTTTTCTTTTTTAAAAAAAATATTATTAGTTATTTTCTTAGCATATTCTTGTTATGGTTCACTCAAGAATTTCTTTTGGTTCATTAAACGTTCAGGGTTTGAAGGAAATTGTTAAGAGAAAGGCACTTTTTTTATTTTGCAAGGGGCAAAAATGTCACTGTCTGTTTTTACAAGAAACTCACTCTGTGGATGCTGATGCTACCTTTTGGGCTAATCAGTGGGGAGACAAGATTCTTTTCAGTCATGGATCTAACAGATCTGGAGGTGTGGCGATTTGTTTTAATAAGTTCCCAGGGGAGATTATAACATATAAAGCTGATAGTGAGGGTCATTGGTTAACTGCAGTTTTGAAGAGCGAAGGTATATTTCTAATTGTTACAAATCTTTATGGACATAATAATGAGGGTCAAAATAAAAGTCTATTGGAAAATCTAACAAAAGTTATTTCAGAGTTTAAAGTTATGTACCCCACAGATTACATCCTTGTAGGAGGAGACTGGAACATGACACCAGATGAGTGGATGGACAGATGGCCTCCTCGCTTAAGAAGGAGGCAACAGAATAACATTATTGAGAACTTTTCTAGTGATAATAATTTTACAGACATTTGGGGAAGTTTGAATCCTGGAGTTAAGAATTATTCATGGTTTAAACCTAATGGAGAAAGCAGGTCAAGAATTGATTATTGGTTAGTGAGCGATGACATTTTGAGGTGTACTTCAAAATCTAAAATCTCCAAAGCACCCCTATCTGATCACTGTTTCATTGATCTTGTCTTAGAACCAACAAGGATGAGACGTAGCAGCAGGGGATATTGGAAATTTAATGCCAGCCTTTTAAATAAGGACAAGCACTGTGATAAAATTAGACATATAATTACAGATATAAAAAATGATGATGACTCAGTAGTGGGTAATATACAGAAATGGGAATTTATTAAATTCAAAATCAGAGAATTCACTATAAAATTCTGCAAAGAACTGAACAGGGAAAAACGGAATATGAAAATAGTTTACTTAGGTGAAATAACTCAGTGCTGTAGTAAAGAAAAACTAAACGTGCAAGAGAAGAATAAATTGATGGAGTTACAAACTAAATTAGATGATTTTTACCTAGAGAAAGCCCAGGGTGCCTTTATAAGATCGAGAGCCAAATGGATTGAGGCAGGTGAAAAGAACTCATCATATTTTAGTAAGCTGGAAAAGTGTAGACAGCAGAGAAATTTAATCACAAGCTTGTTGATAAATGGGATTGAATGTAAAGATTTCAGAAAGATTGAAAAGGAAGTCTTCACTTTTTATTCCAAATTGTGCTCCTCAGAATATTCAGCAGCTGATTCTGATAGTTTCTTTAATAAGATTCATAATCTCATCCCATGTATTGACGAGCCGTTCAAAGATCTGTGTGATTCAGAGCTTAAAATTGAGGAACTGGATTTGGTGGTCATGAAAATGGCATTAAACAAGTCCCCAGGGACAGATGGACTCACTACTAACTTTTATCAATTCTTCTGGAAGGACCTAAGAACTTTATTGTTTGATGCATTAAAGGAATCGATAGAGGAAAAAAGAACTGATGCCAAGCATGAAACAAGGGTTGATAACCCTGATCCCTAAATCTGGTAAGGATAAAAGAATTTTAGACAATTTAAGACCCATCACCTTATTAAACACTGACTATAAGATCCTGTCTGGAGCTGTAGCTGAGAGGCTAAAGAAAGGCATCTCAAACATTACAGTCACATTGAGGGGTTAACTGTGATGGGTGAACGGATAATAATCAGTCAGCTGGCAGATGATACCACCCTGTTTTTAAAAAATGAGGACCAGATTCCTTTAGCCTTACAGGTGATCAACCACTTCTCCAAAGCTTCTGGCCTACAGCTGAATATTAATAAATGTGAAATTCTAGCTCTGCATGAGTGTCCCCTTCAAGCGATAAATAATATACAGATCAAAAAAGAGGTGAAGTATCTGGGCATTGTAATTTGTAAGGATAAGACATCAACAGAAAATAAGAATATCTGTACCAATATAGAAAAGTGTAAGTCAATTTTCAACAGGTGGCTGCAAAGGGACATAACTCTGTTTGGGAGAATCTTGCTAACCAAAATGGACAGTCTATCCAGACTAATCTATCCAGCCTTTTCTCTGCCCATATCTCCAAAACTGATTAAATCTATAAATAATCTTATTCATATGGAGGAACAAATGTCATTATATAAAGACAAATGATATGATTAAGAATTATGAAGAGGGTGGGGCTAATGCCATTGACTTTGATGTTATGAATGGTGTACTAAAATTGAAATGGTTAAGATCTTTCATTAGGAACAAAAATTCCTTTTGGAACATTATTCCCAATAGAGCTGGGCGATATGACCCAAAATTCATATCTCGATATTTTTTAGCTGGATGGCGATATAAGATATATATCTCGATATTTTTTTAAAGCCATAAAGTAAGAACAAAAAGAGAGTTCTTAGTCAAAGCTGTGTCCCAGATGTCACACAGGCACTTTTATTAACATACAGCATAGATGTACATGAAAAAAAACTACTCAAAAATAAATTATGAGCATTTATTAAATAATGATGCTCCATAAATAAAAGAAAACTATGTTGTTTTGTGCATAACAAAGAGCTCACAATTGTGCAGTCAAAATGTAAACTAAAAGACGCTGAGCATAATTACATAGACAGATTTCACAGCTGCTCTGTTCCCAACTTCTACTGCGTGACTGACAGCCTGGAGTTTGAAATCCGCTTCATAACCATGTCTCTGAACAGGTGCCATTTATGGTCCTTATACACACACACACGGTAATATTACGTTGACGCACAGTACGTACACTCCATGAGGCTCCTCGGTAGCCGTAATGCTCCGACAATCCATCAAGCGGTGCAGCTCCGTAGCTTACCAAAGTCGAACTAAAACATTTTTTGACAGATTGCTGAGCGCCGTGTATCACATAAAATCGCTTCGTGGTCATCAAGCACAACCAGAATTCATACAAAAGGCGCGCAGTCAACTTTTGAGAAAATGAAAGGATTTCAGGCCGTGCATGGTGTTAGCGTGGCTAGCTCGTTAGCGTGGTTAGCTCGTTAACACGTTGACACCGTCCAGCCCCACGCACGGGGCGATGCGCAGTAACTCATTAACGGAGATTTGCCGTGTCCATCTTGTCGCTGCCTGCAGGTGAAGCGATGGGGAGGAGGGGAGTTGTGTTCAGTGAAGGAGAGGCGAGGTCGAGTAACGCTATGTAAAGACAAAAGTGGACGAAAGAGAGGCAAACTTGCGGCTCCGCAACTATAATTATAACGTAACATAGACTATATCGATATAAAGGATATTGTCACATCTTATATCTCGTATAAAAATATATCGATATTTTTAAAAAACTCGATATATCGCCCAGCTCTAATTCCCAATTTGATTTTTGGCAAAATGGGTGGAATAGACTTTTTGTTACGTTGTGACTTTGATTGCAGTTCGTTACCTGTTAAACTCTCAGCTTTCCATCAGCAGGCCCTTCTGTACTGGAAATTAATCTATAAACATAACTTTACTCCTCACAATACCCCTATATGGAACAACAGGTATATCCGTTTGTGTAGGAAATCTGTGTACATGGATGAATGGAGATCTAAAGGGATTTGGGCTGTAGCTCATTTTATGGATGAGAATGGGGTTTTATTAAAACATGAGACGTTTTGTGAGAAATTCGATGTAAGATGTACTGCTAAGAGATATAAATCCTTAATAAAAGCCATCCCAGTCCCTTTGAGATCAATGATAAAAGAAGATATTGTGCACTCTAAAATTTCTCCTGGACTGAGGCAGCTCTGCATAGCTGGAGTTGAATTTGATGACAGCAGGTTTACAAACAAGGTGATCAGGAATATTTTGATAAATGAAATTTGCCCTAATCCGGTTAAAAGAAATTATATCCTTAAAGAATTTGAGACCATGGAGGTTAAGGCGATAAGAAAAAAGTATATTTCACTTCCTCTTTCCCCTAAAGTAAAAGAGGTTCACTTTAAAATCATTAATGAGGTTTATCCAACCAATGAATTCTTAAGACGGAAATTTAACTTAGATGTGAACGCCTGCACATTTTATATTGAAAGTCTGGATCACTTGTTTTTCTACTGTGAGTCAGTGCACTCCTTCTGGACTGACATGTGGAGCTGGCTACAGTCCAGGAGAATTCAGTTACCACATTTAACGGTGACAGTAATAAAATTTGGAATACTTGCTGAGAATGCAGATTTTGACTTGTTGATTAGGACGTTTTTGTTAATGGGAAAAATTTTTATTCATAAATGTAGATATTTTAATGCTAAACCATGTATAAACAGGTGGCTGAATGACTTTAAACTCTGGGCTAAATCGCTGAAACTTGTGAATAATAAGAAAGCTCATAAGCTTGTTGTTTTATTTAACGAGTTTGATCTATGTTAAAAAAAAAAGAAAAAAAGAAACCTCCCTATGTTATAATCATGACTGCCCTTTTTTGCTCATGGTATTTTTTGCCTTTGGTTCAAATCCTTCATTGATTGTTCTCTCTTTTTGTAGCTTTGTTTATTGTTTGTTTTGTTTTTTTCTTGCTATATTGCTCAACCGAGGATGTTACATATTGAGATTAATGATTGTGCCTTGTATGTTATACTATCTGTAAATAAAGTTCTTAAAAAAAACCCAATGGTTCGGACCAATGGACTACTTGCACTAGGGCGTGTGACGTATTTCCGTTTCCAAATACTACCGCTTGGACGTTTCCGGTATGTTTGTTTGTCTATCGGTAGCTATGCTAATGTCACTTCAGAATGAGTATAAAAAGGAAAGTATTTAAAACAGAACATTTTCAAAAACAGGAGAAGAAATACTCCGAGCATTGCTGTGTCCCACTTTGTTCGGCTTCAGCCAAATTCAACGGCATACTAAGTTTTCATGCCTTTCCGACCCATTCCGACTTGAGAAGACAATGGCTGGTAAACATACGCCGGTGTTCCAGATTAACTGGCGTTGGTCGAACAGATGTGTGGCAGTCTTGCGTTTCAGGAGCTGCTACCGACAAACCAGCAAAAAAAACGCCAAATATGTCATCCGTGACACTTGTGAGGTTATCTCAAACACACTCCGTCAGTCTTGATGCCGTTGAACAACAAAATGTTTAAAAATGTCGCGAGTTTACCTGGTGATATCCTCATGTGCGACGCGATCGCGAAAACGGCAAACAATTAACACCACGCCGGTGTTGTTCACAGGACAGCAAGGGTAAACGATCGGGGGACTCTTGTCGTCGTTATCGTCCCCCTCGCACGTTTTATTTCTCCGGATTCAGCGTTTTTGTTTCACAACTAAAGCGTGCAGTTTACTTTGTGTGCACTAACATGGACTCGAGTCAACCAGCGCCACCTCTGGCCAAGTGCCACAGCCTACAGCCAGATCAACTTGTGACACACATCTGCACCACGTTTGAATTCGTTTCATGCACAATACATTTGTACCTTTCAATTGTGTGTTTGTTCGTCATGCAAATAAACCTTTGAAAAGAATGAAATGATATCCTATATGCATTATTGGCCTAGGCCAAGGGTATGCACGCTTGAAGTACGCACACTACGCGTACTACGTACGGTGCGTACTACAAGTACGGGAAGTGCGGAAGTGAGAGGCTTGTGAAATGGGACAGTCTAGCCTTCGTCGCGCTGTTCAGGTTGCCTAGCAACCATGATACTAACCACGAGAAATGTTTCATACAGCATTGTGTGACAGAAATGAAGGAGAAAAATGTTTTGGTGTTCATTCATTTTGTCATGACATCACTTTGATTAGTTGAGACCACAGGACTGTAAAACATGATAGTTGGGCTTCATTTCTGTACTGAACAGTCATTTTAAGATTAGTTAGTAAATAATAATTAGCTAATGTTATTCATGAGACTAAAGTCATCTCACTGTGGTAATGTTAATATAATATGGACAATATTATATGTATTGTCAGTATATATATATATATATATATATATATAAAAACACCAGCGCGCGCCCTGCGGGCGGTTTTATCCTTCAAGCTCGGGTCCTCTACCAGAGGCCTGGGAGCTTGAGGGTCCTCTTGCAGTATCTTAGCTGTTCCCAGGACTGCGCTCTTCTGAACAGAGATCTCCGATGTTGTTCCCGGGATCTGCTGGAGCCACTCGCCTAGCTTGGGAGTCACCGCACCTAGTGCTCCGATTACCAGGGGACCACCGTTACCTTCACCCTCCACATCCTCTCGAGCTCTTCTCTGAGCCCTTGGTATTTCTCCAGCTTCTCGTGTTCCTTCTTCCTGATATTGCTGTCATTCGAACCGCTACATCGATCACTACAGCCGTCTTCTTCTGTTTGTCTACCACCACTATGTCCGGTTGGTTAGCCACCACCATTTTGTCCGTCTGCATCTGGAAGTCCCACAGGATCTTAGCTCGGTCATTCTCCATCACCCTTGGGGGCATCTCCCATTTTGACCTTGGGACTTCCAGGTTATACTCGGCACAGATGTTCCTGTACACTATGCCGGCCACTTGGTTATGGCGTTCCATGTATGCCTTGCCTGCTAGCATCTTGCACCCTGCTGTTATGTGCTGGATTGTCTCTGGGGCATCTTTACACAGCCTGCACCTGGGGTCTTGCCTGGTGTGATAGACCCCAGCCTCTGTGGATCTTGTGCTCAGAGCTTGTTCTTGTGCTGCCATGATTAGTGCCTCTGTGCTGTCTTTCAGTCCAGCTTTGTCCAGCCACTGGTAGGATTTCTGGATATCAGCCACCTCCTCTATCTGCCGGTGGGACATACCGTGCAGGGGCCTGTCCTTCCATGATGGTTCCTCGCCTTCCTCCTCTTTCTTGGGTTTCTGCTGCCTGAGGTATTCACTGAGCACGCTGTCAGTTGGGGCCATCTTCGTGATGTATTCGTGGATGTTTCTTGTCTCATCCTGGACTGTGGTGCTGACACTCACCAGTCCCCGGCCCCCTACCTTCCGCTTAGCGTACAGCCTCAGGGTGCTGGACTTGGGTGTGTATCAGTGAATCGATGTCTCGTTCACTCTTGGCATACAGCTTGATGTCATCCATGTACAGGAGGTGGCTGACAACCGCTCCGTTTCGTAGTCGGTATCCGTAGCCAGTCTTGTTAATGATCTCACTGAGGGGGTTCAGGCCTATGTAGAACAGCAGTGGGGACAGAGCATCTCCTTGGTAGATCCCGCACTTGATGGTGACTTGTGCTACTTACTGGACCCTGTTCAGGGAGGTCGCTATGGTCTGCCCTCAGATCCACTAGCCACTGAGCATTGCCGTTATGGGTTGTGTCTTTCTCCCATATGCTCTTCCAGTATTGCTCTGTCTCCAGCCTTGGTGGTGCTGTTCTGTTATTGTTCCCTTGCCACTGAGAGTACACCTTTGCTGGTTCTGTGGAGAACAGCTGGTTTATTCTCCTGCCTTCTATCTCTCTGGTGTACCTCCTGAAGTGGCTGGCCAAGGCTGTGAGTCTTTGCTTGACAGTTTCCAAGGCCTCAGGTATGGACAGCTTGCTATATTTCTTATGCACCTTCTTTGTCGCGCCTTTCTGCAACTCCGTTAGTTGGCTAACCTCTCTCCGTGCTACTTTGATCTTGCCCTCTAGCCTCCTTCTCCATGGAGGGTACTGCCCCTTGTGGCTGTTCAACTTGTAGCCAAGCATCTCACTGATCACTGCTGCCGTAGTGTAGATCAGCTTGTTGTAGGTTGTAGGTATCATCCGTAGTGCTGCATTAACATCATCTAGCAGACCTTCTGAGGGTACTTCACGTAATCTTGGTAACCGCCACGGGGATCCAGGTTTCAAGCTTGGCCATGATCCTATCTTTCAGGTCAGTTCCTCTCGCACTCAACGATCCTTCTCCTATCGCACTTGGGGCTATGTACCCAATCTCGGGTGGGGTGATGATATCTCCCCCTGACCTGGCGTCCTGACTCCTCCTTGCCGTAGCATTTATGTTGTACCTCGTCAATCTCTAGCTGTGAGAGCAGTCCCTTCTTTCGAATGTTGGAACACTGAGCTACTAGTTGTTTCGCCATCATTGTGGATGTTGGGTATCGAAGAATCCATAGGTCCCTCATCCTATTCATGTAACCCCTTCCGCCAGGGTTACTTGCGTAGTAGCATTCCAACAATGCCCTGTTTTCGTCTCTTACCCACCGATGCCTTCTTGTTCCAGTAGCCCACTTGTCGTCAGGGTGCCCTGGTTCCTCAACACCTGACGCGGACCTTGTTGATCCGGGCGGCGTCCGAGCCGGCATGCCTTCATATTTATCTGTGTCGCTTATGTCTGCGGTAGGCTCACTTAGCATAGGGGGTCTAGCCTTAGGACCCTTACTGGATAAAGAAGGGCCACTGTGGCCATTCCCGCCCCAGGCAGGAATCGAACTTGCGATCTTCTGCTTCCTTAGTTCTGATTAGTTCCTTAATCATAATTATGCAAATTCCCATGACCATTGATCAACAATCACTGACCAAAACCCACTGATCAAAGAACACTGATCAATGGCCATGAGTACCATTCACAGAGAGTTGATCAATGGTCATGGGAATTTGCATAATTATGATTAAGGAACTGACCTCACAGCCCATTGTTCCTTCAGTGGGCTGGTTTCAGTCATTATGCAAATGTACTGTTTATAAGGTTTGGGGAAACCTGCAGTCAGCTGAGACTGAAGAAGTCACTTGGATGAGTGACGAAACGTTTCTCCCACAAAACGCTACGTCCAGATGAACAGATTCAACTTTTGGAGATTTACTTTCCTGGATGATTGAGAATGCATCAAGACGATCCTTATAGAATATGATGTAACACTATAGATCAACTTACCTCAGAATATATAAAGCATATAAACAATTACAGCAACATGATGCAACAAACACAGCAGTACTACTGATCCAAAATACTCAAAGCTTCATAGAACTGAAACAAACATTTATTTTTAGCTCCATTCTGCTGCTGATACATACTTTAGGTTTCTGAATATTAAACTTGTTGCTGCCTTTCATAGTGTGTAACTTGAAGGCCCTGAGTACTTTCTCCCACACTGAAAACACTGGGATGATAACATTATTTGAACATTACCTAATAAGACTGATTCAGGACAGACAATTAGTTATGTTAAACTTTCCTAGCAGTCCTACACAAACAGGGAACAGTCTGTCTATTCTCTCTATCTGTCAGCTGCTGCTGGCTCTTCCTCCTCCTCTTCCTCACACACTGCTGAGTTTGTCCTGGTGGATCATCAGGGGTGCAAAGCCTCACAGATGATGTGCAGCAGTGGGTCCCTCAGTCTGTCCTCACTCTGGACACTTGCAGTCGTCACACATGGAAATCAAATGTGTGATAAGCTGCAGGATTCAAACACAAGTGTAACTTATAAATACATGTTCATACTTTTTATTCCACAATCAGAGAGAAAGAAACAGAGAGAGAGTGCAGGACAGACAGACAGGTGACAGTCTCAGGTGTATACACTGCTACAAAACAGCACAAGAGAAGGAGGATTTAGTGTTTGTGTTATTACGAGTGCTAAACAAGAAGAATTCCCAGATGGTCCAGTGGACACATGTGTGACTCCTGTGATTAAAGCATCTTTCTTTCAGCTTAACGAGTGAACCGTCAGCTCGTTCAAACACACGTTAAAGTCCGTTTGGCTCGACACCACCGAACAGAGGCAGCAATATAACATAGCTAACATTAACAGAGCAGTGAATCCTGCTTGTGCTGTGATATTAGCTTTGAGTATTTTTATATTTCTGAGGTAAGTTGATCTATAGTGTTACATCATATTCTATAAGGATGTTATGTGTTTGTATACTTTCTGCCCAGTTTGACCCATTTAGCAGAAGTCAGCCTGTTTAAGGCTTTGCGTGAAATATGAAGTTACTATTCTTTTCTGTAAAAAAGCATTTTTATTTTTGTATATAAATAAATGTTGATGTTGTGCGATGGGATTGTATGTTTCAATTTTACTTATAATGTGCCAAATCACTACAACAGACAACTCAAGGCAATGCCGTCCAGAGTAAGGATCTTGTTAGCCACAGTGTTTCTAAGATTTTTGCGCCCGTTACGATAACCTCAGTTTTATCTGAACTTAGAAGCAGAAAATTAAAGCTCATTATGTGTCTAAGACATCCCGGCAGTTTAACCAATAAAAGTGGGTATCATATGCATAGCAGTGAAAATGTATGCTATGTCTTCTAAAGCACGTATAATGTAAACAGAACTGGTCTTTGCACAGAGGCCTGTGGAGTTTCATAATTAACCTCAGTGTGTGAAGAGGACTCTCCATTTAATAATAGCTGTAATAAAATGTTATGGCTAACGGTGTTAAACGTTGCACTTTGGTCTGGCAGGGAAGATTTCAACTTTTCAATATGAATGAATGAAGGCTGAAAACTGATTAGATTAATGTCTGATGATCTTTTCTCTGCTTCTTCAAGTTTGTAACACCGAACATATTAAGGGATGATATAAGGTTCACAGGAAGAGTTTAATTAGACACACATTTACTATTTTTCTTTATACTCTTTCTTTCTTGACATGTTTAATATTATTACTATCAGAGGAGAAAATAAACCTTGAGTAGTTTAAAAACTTTTTATTTAATCAAACTGTAATGTTTTTGAACTCTGACGGCCGTGTCTTTTAATCTTGTCAACAAATCCTTAATCACCTAAATGTGCCATTTATCATCTTGTAAAATGTTCCTCTGCTTATGTTGCACATCTCCCCTGACACTCTCTGCTTCACCTGCCCTGTGCAGCTGGTCCAACCGCTGCCTCCTTAAACTTGTGTGTTTAAATCTCTTTACCTCTGTTGTGAACTTCACACAAAGTTTGTGATAACAAAATCAAACTGACGAGGAACTCGTTTGAAAAACACACACTCACGAGACAAAATAAAAACAGACTGCTCAAAGCAAAAGCAGAGCCCTCACAGTTGGTAGTACAAAAACACAGTGACAACGTGTATATAAAGGTCATAAAATGAATTTTGAGAGAGGCTAAAAAACTATTGAACAACAGCGATGTTAGTCTGATCCAAAATTTGAATGTACGTGTGTTGAAAGTGTAGGTCTTGTTGAATTATTAAACATACTTTCTTTAATTTTCCAAGCCACAAAAACCAAACTTTTAATTTTCATCCGCTTGAGTCTCATCCTCGGATAGCTCTACTTATCATTGCTGAGTCAGTTGTCTGTTTGTGCTACTTTTTTTCAAGGAGCAGTGGATTATTGGTAAGGGTGACTTTATGTGTTTAGTTACTTAAGTGGAAGTACTGTGGAAAGTTTCACCTTACATACATAGGGCTGACAGTACAGGTTCTGAGGTAACTGTTTACAAAATGTTATAATCTATTCAAAGGTTCTTTGCAATTTTACATTGATAAACATTATCCTTAACATATTTGGCCCAGCATAAAGTACTATGGCCATCACACTTTCATTTAGAATTGTTTAAATAACTTGTGTCTTAAGTCATTCCATCACACAGAAAATAAAAAACCCCCCACATGGTCCACTTTTATACCACAAAATGTTAGAAATATAAGTCGTTCATAACAACCTGAAAGGTTGGGAGTTTAAAATGCAAACCAATGGAAGCATAAGTAGAAGACTATAATGTCACAGAGCACACGGTGTCTATTATTGTGTAGACATTTATAAATAAGAGCTTAATAAAGATGCTTAATTTCTTAAGAAATAAACAGGTGGAGTGGTCTTTATCAAAAGTAGAAGTTACATCTGTGGCTAAACCATTGTACCCCAAAACTTTAAAATCTACTGTGTGTGAGGCTGTGTAAGTAAAGCTTGCCCTTCACACCCGTGTGTAACAAACCATTTGTTGGGGTTGTGGATTTGACACCTTAGCATTGTGAAAGTGGGGAAACGTGCTTCTGGCTGGGCATAAGATTTCTGCTTACAACTTAGAATCTCAGTTCTAAATGAAATTCAGATGTTTTTTAAGTGTGGCTAATGTATTATTTGACTTCTAAGTCATACACATACACACACACACACACACACACACACACACACACACACACACACACACACACACACACACACACACACACACACACACACACACACACACACACACACACAAGAACAACAACACAGCGAAGAAGAAGAGGGGTAGTTTTACTATGCATCATAAAAACGCAATCGTTCATCTTCCAACCGTATCTTTCTGTTCTGGCTTTAGAATCATTGGTTGTTTACTGAGCCGTACTTTGGGAGTCATACTGTTGTGATACTGGGGAGAAAAGGGTAAGGTTTGATAGACTAAACCATTACACACAAAACTTCAAAACCTAAAGAGTGAGTGAGAGCCTGCTAGCTGTGTCGTTCAGCAATAGACGTATCTACAAATGTGTTAGTAAAGAGTGACTTGTACTTCTGTCCCATTAAGCAATGGTTTAAGAAATTTCACTGCAAACTATAAAAGGACTCTGAATTTAAATAGAACATAGTAGTGATGGATTAAGTGCAGGAAACACTAGTATAACGTATCTATGGAACAAATCTCCTTCAACGTTCAAAATGACCAAAGTGAGGACTACAAGCGTTACTCTCAGTTGGTTGTGTTTAGGGAAAAAGCAGCTAAATACACTGAGACTGCTCCACATTGTTAGTGAGTTAACTCTGGATATCTGTAGGTTTGTCAAACTTGGAGTGAACAAAAGCAGAAAAAACAGTAAAAGATGCAGACAGTGAAAGTCTGGTTTATTTCATGAACACAATGAAACATTTTACAGTCCACAGAGCAAAGTAGCATACATGATAAATAGATACACATAACACGACCTGTGAGAAGTAAAACTCATCGTCTTACCACATGTTATATTCTGTAAGCTTAAAATAAACCACAGAAATTAGAGTTTAGTGTTTTAAAGTCATCTATTAAAAACAGGAGTCAACATTACTGAAGTGACACTTTAACGATGCTTCATATCACCGTGTTTATGATGATAAAACATCTTCTCTCATTAGTAGATGTCTGCGCTGTCGCTTGTCATGAAAATGTCCAGAGCCTGGGTTCAGCTTCCTCTTCAATCACCATTGATCATTAATAGGGCCCGCAAAAGATTTGTTACATTATGCCCATAAACAACATGCTTTTATAGAAATCATTGTGACACAAAATATTTAGATTCTTGTTTCACAATGTGCATGAACTCAAAATTTTTAGAGTTTCATATTTATAAAGTATCGCAAATAATACATTTATACCATTGTATGAGCCACACTTCTTGTAAAAAAATGATTGGTAATGCGTTTGAAAAAGCTCCTGCTGCGACCTTCCTTCTGTGAGGGCACGCACACTCACACTCACACACACACACACACACGCACACACACACACACACACACACACACACACACACACACACACACACACACACACACACACACACACACACACACACAGAGAGAGAGAGAGGGGGAGATCATTAGTACAATGGTTTGGAGTCGGTTTTGGATTTTCACTTGTTGTTGGCTTTAATATGAACAGTCACATAAAATTCATTCCAATTTTTTGCCTTTGCTTCAATTAGGATGTTTCTTTAAATCTATAACACCTTCCTTTTCAAAAAGTTTACTGACATAGTAAAGAAGTAGCTAGGGAACTCAGTAAGTATGAGCAACAATAGCTTAAGGACACTATGTCCAATAAAGAGAAATTCATCATCTGCAGTTTGTGAAAAAGCGCAATATTAAAAACAATTCAGCAGGCCCTCAGAGTGCGGATACGCTGGGTATAACAGACATGCTTACCGTGTGAAACGCCCCCCGATGTCTTGGAGCAGAGAAACACGCTGTATTGTTGCTTTTCTCTGTTGTATAAGCAGTGCCCGTAGGTCAGAAACGCTGTGTGCGGGTAGCAAAGGCAGCTCCAACGCACATCCAAGCATCCGTGTGAAAGAAAGGTGTCGCTGCAGCTAGGCTGTCAGGATAGTCAGGCTTTTATTTATATTTGCATTCTGGTGCGTTAAAACTAGCAGCCTCTGTGTCCCGCTTGGATCATCATTCCGAAAATTCAGATATTTAAATAAAATGGTGAAATGGCTAGTGATGAGGAAAGAATATGTGTGTGGGGGGGGGGTTGTTTTTTTTTTAGAAGTATCACAGTTTATTTCTAAAGGAATACCTGTTGTTTGTGGTATTCTGTTTAAAAACTATTAGCCTCTGTGTGTTTCAGAGCGCTAAAGAATATGAAATGCTCCTAGTGCAGTTAAATCATCTATGTGTAATCAACAAGTCTTACTGTTACAGGGTGTTTGTGACTAGTAGATAATTAGACGGCTAGTTGCATTAAAGGAACATTGGGGGTTGATACAGTGATAGTGTGGCTAGGTGTGAATATGTGATTTTTAGAAGTATCACAATTTATTTCTAAAGGAATACATGTTATTTGTGACACTCTGTTTGAAACTATTAGCCTCTGTGTGTTTCAAAGCACTAAAGAAAAGTAAAATGCTCCTAAACTAGTTAAATTAAAAGTAAAATGCTCGTGCTGATGAATGAAGTGTTATGCTCTCAAGGGCCGATGTAAAGTAGTGAGGAAAAATACAGGATGTCTGATTAGGGTGTTTTTCAGTTGACCTCTGAGATGCAGAGATAAAGGTGTGGGGGTGTAAGCAAAAGGTGAAAACTGTTTGGAGGATCGGTTGGTCAGTAGAAAGTGTAATGGAAAGATAAAAGGTGAAAAAACCTTTGGTGGCTCTGTTGGACCTGGTTTCAGTTGACCTCTGACATGATAAGATAAAGGACACTGTTTGTAATGGAAACTATGGAAGTACAGTTGAGATGCTCTTGATAAGGATGACCTCTTCTGCTGACTGTAGGGGGTCTAACTGTAAGCCCCCTCTGTCTAACTGTTGCAGAATTAAGAATCTGAAGTTTTAGAAGTATCAGAGCAGGAATACCTGCTGTTTGTGGTATTCTGTTTGAAACTATTACCCCCTGTGTGTTTCAGAGCGCTAAAGAAAAAGCAAAATGCTCCTAAATAGTTAAATCATCTATGCGTGTTTGTGACTAGTAGATAATTATAGGACTATCTGCATTAAAGGAACATTGGGGGTTGTTACAGTGATAGTGTGGCTATGTGTGAATATGTGTTTTTTAGAAGGTGGAAAAACTTTCTGTTTAAAACTATTAGCCTCTGTGTGTTTCAGAGCACTAAAGAAAAGCAAAATACCCCTAAACTAGTTAAATTAAATCATCTATGTCTAAATAACAGAACTCTGAGACCTATACAATCCTTTAAAACAGCTTAATTAAAACACATAATGGTTTCATTAAATAAAACGCTATTAAACACATATGACCCCTGAACTCACAAGCATGTACAAAGTCCATTCACGCGCACATGCCCTCACATGAACGCGCAGGGGGATAGGGGAGGGGGGATGGGGGTGGGGTGGGGTGGGGTGGGGTGGGGGCAAAAAAATGTATAGGTATATTACTACTGTTATCAGTAATGTTTTCACAGCTTTAATCAAATCATTCATCATCCATAAGTTGTGATGGAAAATGTCTGCAGTGTGCAGGAGCCCATTTTAGAGACAATCACTCCTGTGTTATAATGTTAATTCAAGTTTATCAGGTTCGGGGATGGGTGCCCTTGGCCTCACGGCCCGGGGCTCGGCCACTCAGGCACAGCTGGCTGCCGGCGGAGCTCACGGGCATGTCACTGCAACCCCCCCTGGCTTCTGCTCCGCGGCTGCTGAGTGACCCTTCATCTGGGACTCTCCTCAGCTCTTTCTGGGATAGTGGCGCGGCTGCCCCTCTGTTGGTCTTCCTTGGTCTCTTGTGTTCTGGGGGCCTCTGGATGTCTGGAGTTTTGATCTCCTCCATACCTGCTTCATGCCCTGGAGGTCGGGGCAGTGGCCCCCCACACCCTCTACCAGATCATTACATGAAGGAACCTCTTAAAAACAAGCGCGTTCATGCTCACAGGTGTACACACAGGTGATCACACACACAAACTACACCCTTTTTGGCTCCTACCTCAAAGCACACTGTGCGCTGTCGATCTCACGTGCTGCACCATAATGTTTAATATTTAGTATTTACTGTCATATTCCCATATATCATTGTGATCTTGTTTATTACTCTCGTTTTCTTCTGCTTGCTTTCTTTTTTCTTTCTCAACAGGTGATCCAGGTGATTGATATATGTATTTTTTGTCTGCTTATTCTGTTGGTTTTGTTTTTGCCCTTTTCCCGTCCCTCTTCTCAGGTTTTTTTCTTCCCTCTTTCTTTCTCCCTTTCTTTCCTCCAGTCAAGTCTGTCCCGTATTCAGCAAGTGAAAATAAAATAAACAATAAAAAGTTGAATCAAATGGACCATTACAGCAAGGCTGGGATGGTCCATTTGGTAAAGTAAATCCGTTGGGCATCTTAAAAAAAAGAAAAAAAAAAAAAAGTTTCTCAGGTCAGATGACCAACAGATGATAAGAAATATACTTTTACTAATTATTAGAGTTGAAAAGTATTTTGCTAAGCAAAATTAAATGAGGTTAGGCTGGAACTTGAAACATTAACATAAAAGGTTCAGTTGGTGATGCATGCAAGTTTCACACAGTAGAAATTTGTATTTATCATTTATATTGGGTTTTTTTTCTGATTTTAGTGTTTATTTGTGAGTATAGTTTTTATTTGCATGATTTTACTCTGTTTGTATCACATATTTTTAGTGTGTAATTTTACATTGTTTTAATCCACTGTGGATTGGCTGGGCATGGGACAAATTAGCTTATAGTGATCACCATGCTGAGGCATGTGTGTGTCCAGAGGTGTCCTTTCAGCTGTTTAAAGGACTTACTGAAAAATACACTGACATCCTCTGTTTCCCAATTTGCAGTTTAGAGGATGCTGTTTTATTCATGACTCAATACTTGAATGGTTTTATCCTGTTTATAAATAAACATTTAAAAATGACATTGCTTCATTGTATGATTAACTCTTTGTCTGTGTCAGTCCTTAATACATACACACGTATACAATAATTCTAGTTGCCATAGTCTCCGGAGATCCTATGCTCCGTTTCCTCCCTTTTCTTCACTGTTTACCTCATTCTGCCCAATAAAATGTACATTTTTGTAAACAATAACTTGTTTTATGCCATTAAAAAACAACTGTCTCCATATGAGGACGTACTTGAAAAGAAAAAGTCACCACTTTGCATTTTACAAATCAAGTAAACAAACACGGGGCTATTTATCATATAACTAACTTTTAGGTATGTGAGATAGAAGGATGGGAGCTTTAAATGTTGTGCCTCCATAATTATTCTAGAGTCTTTACAGTGCTCAGCGCCTGCTGTGATTTGGTGCTACATACATAAACTTGAAGTGAATGAATTCACCTGTTCACAGGAGATCACAGGAAGATGACACCAAACATCAGAAGATCTTATTGTGCGCCACAGTAAAAGGGTGGTTTCTTGGGACAAAGCACATAATAAACTACAGCAGAAGCTCACATAAAGCAGGAAATAAGCAGGCACCACTTGATCTGCTAATGCACATTTCACACTTTTATTGTTGCCTCATTCACTAACAGTTCAATGGTGCAAGATTACCATACACCATTCACTCACACCGCTTTCTAATAAAGAGGAAGCACTAATGTAACTCACCTTCTTAGTCGAGGTGCAGGGGTTACATTTTAGGTCTCCTTTTCCTTTTCCCCCCCTCTCTCTTACATTCAAATCCTCTCTTAGTTCACACTAGAACAGGCCGCCACACCATCATTTGGATTAAGATTCCTCTCTGGGTCAGACTGTTGGTCAGAGTCAGATGGTGGCTCAGCTGGTACAGCCTCTCCTCTGAGGCGATATAAAGCCTGTTGGAAGTCACGGCAAATTGGCGGATGTCTCCATCAAAGGTGAAGCCTCCATCCTCCTCCAGGCACAGACTTCGTTCTCCCCAGAGAACAGAAAGCAGAGCGAGCAGCAGGATCATCTTGTAGCAGCAGTGATACTTGTGCCTGGGACACCGTCATACACTGAAGGTCTGCATGGCACTCTGCTCCGTGACACAGTGCCTCTAGACCTCGTGCGTAAAAGCGCAGTGTGCCTCTGCTGAAAAAAGAAGTGTTAAAAGTAGAAGGAAGCATGCCCAGCTAATAGAAAAATCAGATTTCAATTTTAGGATTTAACATCATTAATATTTTCCCTCAGCTGTTTTCTCTACTTTCTGCCATGTTCTCAGTCTGTACAGTTTAGTGTGACAGCAGAACCTGAACAAAATCAAAACAGTGACAGCACTCAGCTGCTGAGAAAGCGGTTGGTGAACCTTCAGTAAGTTGTTACACACTGAAGGAAGACAATGTTCGTCCAGGTGCACACTGAGGTTTATTAATCTGAAACATATCTGAATAATAGTTCTGTGTTACTGTCGAATTTCATTACCATGACAGACCTGTCATACTTTTGTAAGGGATTACTTTGCCAGTCATTCATTTGTGTGATCTGCCACCTACTGGAGAAACTCAATATTGCCTTAGAGCCACAGGTGAGAGCCAATGAGCGTTAAAGATAAAGATAAAGATAAAGATGACCTTTATTAGTCCCACAGGTGGGTTTACAATTCCACTATTCATTCACTCTCACATTCACACACTGGTGGAGGCAAGCTACAGTTATAGCCACAGCTGCCCTGGGGCAGACTGACCGAAGCGAGGCTGCCATATCGCGCCATCGGCCTCATCACCAGTAGGCGGTAGGTGAAGTGTGTTGCCCAAGGACACAACGACAATGTCATGTGAGGGGTATTTCACTGAATGGGTAGGAAATATATACACCTGGTCCCTGGTATGGCCTTTTCAAGCATTTTAACTTTACCTATTTGTTTGTGCTACTGTCTCCAGATTATACATCATTGCAGGTTTCACTATCATCTTGAAAAATTTTGCTTTCATGCTTGCTGCCCCGCTTATGTTACAGCAGTCTACACCCACTCCACCCTACCTACACTCTTCATGTCTCTTGTACACTGTCCATTGCTTTGGATGGTTGACCCCAGGTATTTAACTCATCTGCCTTCACTACCTCCAAATCACATAGTCAACTGTGAACATTATAGTCCATGGAGACTTCTGCTTGACCTTGGCTGTAAAACTATCCATCACTACTGTAAATAAGAAGGGGCTCAGCACTAATGCTTGATGTAATCCCACCCCACCTTGTACCCCTCTGTCACTCCTACTGCACACTTCACCACTGTCTCATTGTCCTCAGTGTATCAACATCACATACTTCTGTCACTCCTGACTTCAACAGCATTAACAGCTTCATCCCTCTGTAGTTATCACAGCTCTGCACATAATCCTTGTTCTTTAAAATTGGCACCAGTACACTTATTCATTCTTCTTCTGCCCTCACTTCCTCCTTACTAACCCTCTGCACTTCATAACTCATTAACTGCCCTCCATCTGTCCTCCCCTTTTGCATTTTCTACATTTATGAAGCTTCAAAGTGCTCCTTCTATCTTAGCAACATAAAAGAAAGCATTGTAATGATTTTGGTGATTTTTTTTGATAGTGTACTGTTTTTGTTTTGAAAAATATGTAATGACACCGTTATCTACTATATTAGATATATTGTTCATCAATCTTACCTTCATTCACCATATTGTAATCTAAAATCACTTCAGACTTCAGTGCTCTCCTGCTGATAATAATGCAAATTTCAGTTTGGAAGAAAAGAGTTGTGTGTGATTTTTAAATTATGATGATTATTTTATTAACACAAATCCTGTGAGGTGTAAAACCTCCAAATTCATTTTAGCCACCAGGGGTCACTGTTGGCCTACAACATTTAGCATGAAATAAAAGTTTATTTTGCCCGTTTATGAAGAACCAAAGTATCTGAAAATGGAAACTACAAAGAAAAATAGTTTCAGTTCCTAAATAGCTTTGTAATAATTTTGTTAAACTTCATGAACTGAAGCAAAAATTGTGTAGTTGTCCAAATACTTATGGACCCAGATGTCCCACATATTTTTTACTTGTAAGAAAAAACATCACATTTAAAACCTGTTACACTAAATATGCAAAAGATAAAGGATACAACAGATGAAATAATTTGTTATTTGTGTCCTGATAATATGATTTCAGTTAAAACACATTTGCAGTATAATTAAAATCGTAAAGAGAGAAAGAAAAAATAAAACAAAGCAAACTCTGCAGGAAGCTTTACAATGTCTATCCTAAGACAAACTTTTCCCAAGAACACTCAGGCTGGTCAGTGGTCAGAGCTTATTCATCTCAACGGTGAGTCTCTTCTGCCAGAAATAGATAATCACCAACACTGAAAGACAAACAGTAACTCATTTAAACTGAAACATCATCCATAAAGTGGAGAAGAAAAACTTTTCTATTATTTCTGCTGAAATCAAAGTGGAAAGTGGTGTAAAACAATCATTTTGCATCATGTTGTCTAAGAATACATAACTGTAGAAAAGAAACATTTCTGTTACTTACCTGCAATAACACAGGGTATCAGCATGAAACGCAATATCTGAAGGGCTTTGTGTAACTGGGACTCAAGCCCAAGACTTACTGTCCTGTCACCATACTTTATCTACAAAATAAAGAGAAACATTTTACAGAGGGAGGTCTCACCTGAGCAATGGGTCAAAATCTTTATTGTATGCATAAATATCATTTTGAAGTTTGAAAGCAACTGTTTGTTACGAATACAGCTGAAAAGGTCTGTTTGGCCTCATGATACATGGTTATCTCAGTTTCAGGTTTCTCCTCTAGAAAACTTACTTATCTCTCTTGGAGTGGCATAAAAGAAAGATTTACCAGTAACTCCTCAAATTCATGGTTGGATGGGCTTTTAAATCCACAGGTGAAAAAGTCAGTGTTGGTCCAGGTTTCTTTGGCTTCCACGATGCACTGGTATTTTGTATTGTCTTGAACGCCCCACACTGATAACTCTTCTATCATCATCTCCAGGTTGTCTTCTTTTTTCTGAAACATCAAGGGAAACAAAAGCTGAGCTCTGATGAACAGACGTCACATGTTTGAGCATGTGTAGCTCAAGAAAATATTACCTGAATGGTGATGCGCACATCTTCCCCTGTCCTTATAACTGTGAAGCTGGTAAACTCAGGGTCTGGAACGTAGGAGAGTTTTGTGGAGCAGGCTAAGGTTTCATTGGCTAGTTTCACAAACAGAGTGCTGCTAGAAAAACTCCTAGCTGCAGGTGAATCGTAGGTGAGGTACTGCAATGAAATTAAATAAACACAAAAGACAGCACGACATGACTAAAGCAGGACATAAGATTATGACATGGGTTTGTCAGAGC
This sequence comes from Oreochromis aureus, assembly GCF_013358895.1. NCBI lineage: Eukaryota > Metazoa > Chordata > Actinopteri > Cichliformes > Cichlidae > Oreochromis > Oreochromis aureus. The sequence goes on along the minus strand of NC_052958.1, from coordinate 32,076,050 downwards.
TCCAGATCTGATCCTCCAAAAAATGTTCAGAGCTCATGTATGAAAACATCTTGATGTCATTTCAAAGGCACATTGTTTGTGTCTACAGACCCACCTGAGAGCTGATGTTTCTGGGAAGTCTGACATCCTGCATTGCGTGGCTGTGGACGAGCCCTTCAACAAAGTTAAGGTGAGACCCCATGAGTGTGATCTTCCTCTTCCCACTGCAGGAGAAGAAGCAGGATTTAGTCAGAGCAGAGGGACAGCAAGGAAAAAAATCATCCTATCCCACACTCCTTTCGAACAGTAAGCATAACCCACTTTTTATCAATGCTTAACAGTGTGAATTATTCAAACTGTGTTTTAAACATGATTTATTTGATAGAGTCGTGAGAGATGTCCAAAAACATTTCCTCCAAATTTAACAGTTTTCATTTAATAAAGATCTTTTTATGTTTAGATGTTACTGTTGTTTTCAGCTTGATTAAGAAACTCACTAATAGGACTTATTGCTATCTGGAGCTGATCCAACATGAAAGAGCAAAGCTTGCAGGTCTGGGTGGGAATGAAGGTGCGCTCATTCACATACATGCACTTGCACAGGTGGGGGAAGGAGTTGTAGGAGGTAAAGAAGATGCCAGTTTTATACTATTAACAATGTTTCACTTGAACTAAGAGTTCTCCACATACTAGTGTAGTCCGCATCTGAATTCGAAGGACTGAATGATTACTTTAGCATAGATGATATGCTGCAAACTAAAGTGTGTGATGGACTCAAAAGCTAACAAATTACGCCATGTATTCATTCTGCAGATAGCAGAGCAAAAAAAGGTGGCTGACTGAAGCTACAGAGCTGCGGACTCCAACAGGAAGTAGTCTTAGGGTGACAGATACTGCTTTCTCAACCATGAGGTTCAGTAAAACCAGCTGAGGTCAAACCAATGCAAAAACTTCCTTCCTCTTATGATAAATATATCTGTTCTCTTACAGCAGGATGTAGCACCACATGATACTGATATGATGTCAAAACACTTTCTGAGACGTTAACAGATAGAAGTTCTGTATCTTCTGTGTTTTTTAGGAGGTTTCAGCAAAACTAAACCTGATCCAGCTGCTGCTGGGAGTAATGTTGGTGCATGATGGTAATGAGCTGTAGGTGATTTTAGCTTTTCCATGGCAACGACCATCTGGGAGGAGAAGACATACGTTGACCACACCTTTGATATCTGAAGTGGGAATGTGGAACATCAGACTGAAACCAGTGTTGTCCCAAACAGGAGATCTGACCAGAACACAAAGAGAGAAACAGAGTCACTAACATCATCACAACATGCAGAAAACCCCAGGAAAGCTGAGCAGCAAAGTCTTCCTTAAAACGATTAAATGTTAATCTGTGTTTTATGAGTTTAATACATCCTTTATTTTATTTGGATTACAAAGTAAACAGTAAATCCAGATTTAAAGACAAGCTCATAGAGGCAGATCATTCCACAAAATAGTGAACATTTACTTTAAAGTCCACAAATGCATAAAGAAGCAAAACACTCAGCTTTAGTTTGAGGTTTACACTCTGACAGTCTCCCTGAGCAACGGTGATGACATGCAAAATGTGTGACATTTTAACTTCAGGTGTTTATTCATCATTTTCAGATTGACGCTTTTCACTGTAGATGAAAAATAATATTTTTGACCAAGGAGCCTAAACCCCCCAAAGCTACACATTATTATCTACATTTGATAGCACATATAAAACATCATGAGGACTTCATTTTAGTGGAAGAACTTCAACAAAAAGAGTTTCCAGTTTCTTTAGGAAAAAGCTGTCCTCATTCATAAAACTAGATGGTCGCTCATAAAAGCTGTTAAACTGTAGAATATGTGAGTTTATAATGTGGCTGATGTTTCCCTGGAAACATTTCTGCTCTTTAACATGTCATTTATATCCAAAGCACAAACTCTCACATGTAAGTAAGTAAAATGTATTTATATAGCACATTTCACAGATAAAAATCTCAAAGTGCTTCATAATAAAACCAGAAATATAAATAAAATAATATAAAATATTTAAAAAAATTAATTAAAAGCTTGTTTGTATAAAAATGTCTTCAGCTGCTTCTTAAAGGAGTCAATGGAGTCTAGACAGCATAAAGACATTGGAAGAGAGTTCCACAGCCTTGGTGCTAGTGCCTGAAAAGCCCGACCCCAACGTGTTTTGAATCTCGTATGTGGGACCAACAGTAACCTCTGACCTGATGACCTAAGTGCTCGGGATGAAGCACGAGGTTTCAACAGGTCAGAGATGTACTGGGGAGCCATGCAGAGCTCTAAAAGTTAGGGCTAAAATTTTAAAATGAACCCTTTAAATTTATTGGCAACCAATGAAGAGAAGCCAAACCAACAGTAATATGTGACCTTTTGTTTGTGCCAGTTAAAAGTCTTGCCGCAGCATTCTGTACAGTCTGAAGGCGATCCAAAGCTGATTTGTTGAGAAAGGTATAAAGACCGTTACAATAATCGAAACGAGAAGAGATAAAAGGATGAATAATCATCTCAAGTTCTGCCTTTGACACCAGTAGTCTGAGTTTAGAAATGATAAAAACAGTTCTGGACCAATTGTTTAGAGTGTTTCTCAAGAGACATTGAACTGTCAAATAGAACACCTAAGTTTCTGAGACTCGACTGAAATAAAGGGCCTAAAAAACTGATATGCTGCCTAATTTCTGAGAACGTGATCAGGAGCAATAGTCAAAGTTTCTGTTTTATCTGTATTTAACTGGAGGAAACTGTCATTTAACCATTCTTTGATTTCAGACAGACAATTATTTAAACAAGTGTGTGTGTAAAGTGACTCACTCTTTTGGAGTACAGTCAGTATCTGCCTGGATCCTCACTGCAGTCACATCATCGAGGTTACGACCTGACAGCACTGCGTGGTTTCTACCGTAGAAAGACACCACACTGGGAGTGATGGAGGAGATCTCTGGGATCTGACAGTAAGACACAAAATGATCAGTTTTAATCCAGTGCCATCTGCTGATGTTAGAAGCTCTGATGAACATGAATAAGGTGTCAGAGGAACAACGAGTTTGAGGACTGAGGTTCAGACTCACAGAGAAGTTCTTCCCAGACTGCACATTTTGGCAAACACTGTCCTGCAGGAGGAAGCAGAGAGAATCAATATGGCAGGTTTAATGTCACTGACTAAAGAAACTATGTAGAACTGATGAGAATGGAACTTCTGTCTTATTTACAAGGAAAAAATTTAATCTAAATTTTTGTCAAGCAACTGAATTTGCATTTGTGAGTTGTCATAATCAGTTAACATATTATTGTATATAATATTGCTGCTTTTGTGAAGCCATAGATATCTGAACGTTAGACCAATCCACTCTTAATAATGGTAGACAAATCTCAAAAGTAATGTAAACTTAAAGTGGAAGATTTAATGAAGAAAATCCTGAACTAGGTAAACTAAAGACATGAATTATTACATTGATCTCTGTTTGATCGGCCCAGGAACATCTGTTTATGTTCCATCTACAACCAGCTTTGACGCACTGCTGACACCTGAAGAGAAACAATCACATATTAGTGTTGAAATCATCAAGAAAATGATTATGTCCAAAAATACAACATACAACAAAGAGACTCCTCAGTAGTAATGCATTCTTCTTGGTGATGACACATAATGTTGTGTTATTAGTGATCCATCTTCATAATCTTTATAATCTGGACTTGAACTTACAAGACTGAACTTGGTGGTCCACTGATGTCAGAGCAGTTGGTCAACCTCAGCTGTTCTGATAGTTGTGTTGAACCAAGTCTAAATTTCACTGTGACATGCAGACCTGTTAAATAAAAAAATAACATGATCAATGTCATAGCCTTCAATTACTAATATTTAAACATATGTGTAATGAGTTGCACAGTTTATAATAACGAACAGCTCAGATTTGTCAACTAGTAAAGAGTATTCATCTGTCAGAGTCAGCTCTGTAATGTTTCTATTTTGCTGGTTGGGAGATGTTGCAAATCAGTAAGTAGGTCTGACTGCAAAGTATTTAATTCATGAAAAGTCACTGACCATCAGCAGGAAGTGTACGATCAGACAGGATGCAGGTGCATTGTGGGAACTGTGGAGGAGGGTTATTCGGAGCACAAATTGAGCCGGACCTTGCAGCGAACTGACAGGTAAAGTTGGATGACACTTTCTGGCCCACAGTCAGGTGTGTGTGGATTTTTAGTAAAACCTGAAAATGAAGAACATAAGTGACAAATACCTGAAAGCCACAAATGATCACAGTCCTGAGTGTGTTTGTAAGCTGTACCTGTCCATTTGTGTCCTTTTCAACTTTGTGGGAAATCATTTTGTGTTGGGACTCATCAGGAATGGACAGCCAGTCTGAATCTGTGCAGTCATCTTCAAATGTGCAGCTAGGAGAAGAAGAAGAAATGATCACCAAGTCCAGAATTGTTTGAAGACGTCAGCTGCACATGTTGTTTCTCTCACCTGCTTTTAGAGCCACACCAACCACAGTATGCATCCTGTGCAGACCAACACTCCTGCACATTTGTGTACGTGCTGTATTTTGACACAGGAACTCGCTTCATCTAGAACAACAAACACTTTAAAATGCAGCACAGGTACATGTGACATTAAGATAATCAGTAAATAATATAAGTACCTGGTTTCTAAATGGCACATACACATGTTTACGATCCACTGGATCCAGATGTAATTTGGGAATCACTTTGCGGTCATCACTGGTCCTGTAGAGCACCGTGGGACAGGCGGCGTGATACTTCCTGTCCACAGACAGCTGACAACAAGAATTTGTGAAAACAAGAATTTATTTATTTAATTTTACTTTGTGCTGAAACATATTCGACTTGCAGTTATATAATAGATATAGGCATAATGTGTAGACTCTTGGCTTTCATTTAAAGGTATCCACATTCAAACTGGATGAAGAGTTTCAGCTCCTTAACATGTGCCATCCTCTGTTTAAAGGGACCAAAAGTAATTGGATAAATGACTAAAAGGCTATTTCATGGGCAGATGTGGGCAATTCCTTCACCATGTGATGATCAGTTGAGTAGATAAAAGGCCTGGAGTTGATTTGAGGAGTGGTGCTTGTATTTGGAAGATCTTGCTGCGAACAGACAACATGCAGTCAAAAGAGCTCTCCATGCAGGTTAAATGAGCCATCTTTAAGCTGCGAAAACATCTGTACATCATCTGTGAAACATGATGGAGGGCGTGTGATGGCGTGCATGGCTGCCAGTGGAACTGGGACATTATTGTCTATTTATGATGTGACACAGGACAGAAGCAGCTGAATGAACTCTGTGGTGTTCAGAGACTTACTGTCTGCTCAAATCCAGCTAAATGCAGTCAAATTAGTTGGGGCGTGTTTCATACTACAGATGGACAATGACCCAAAACATACAGCCAAAGCAACCCGGGAGTTTATTAAAGCAAAGAAGTGGAATATTCCCATATGGCCAAGTCAGTTACCTGATCTTGTTCCAACTAAGCATTTCACTTGTTGAAGACTAAACTTCAGACAAAAGGCACACAAACAAGCAACAACAAGGCGTGGCAGGGCATTAAAGAGGAGGAAACCCACAGGCTGTCATTGCCAGCAAAGTGTTTTCAACCAAGTCCAGTTACTTTTCAGCCCCTGAAATGAAGGGATTATGTTGAAAGTGCTTTAATTCCTGACGTCTTGATGCATGTTCAATCATCCAGGTAAGTAAATCTCCAAAAGTTGGTTCTGTTCATCTGGACGTTGTGTTTTCAGTGGGAGAAACGTTTCGTCACTTATCCAAGTGACTTCTTCAGTCTCAGCTGACTGCAGGTTTCCCCAATCTTATAAGCAGAGTCCTGGCCTGATGAGGTAGCTCTTCTGTGTTGTGCCATTCGCTTCGCCAGAGGTTGTTTGGTTTCCCTGATGTATAAATCCTGGCAATCCTCCTGGCACTTAACAGCGTACACTATGTTACTCTGTTTGTGTCGGGGGACCCGATCCTTGGGGTGGACCAATTTTTGGCGCTGCGTGTTTTGGGGTTTGAAAGCTACAGAGACCCGGTGTTTAGAAAAAATGCATCTCAACTGTTCCAATACTCCTGACACATATGGGATCACTACAGGTTTTCGCTTAGGCAGCAGTTGTCCTTCTCTCCTGGATCAGCTGGAGCTTTCTTTAGGTGCCTTGCCAGCTTTGACAAATGTCCAGCTGTGATAACCATATGTACTCAGGGCCTTCTTGATGTCATGTTCTTCTGCTCCTCTGGGGATGGTGTTGGCTCTATGTTGTAGCGTCCTGATGACACCCAATTTATGCTCCAGTGGATGATGAGAGTCAAACCTTAAATACTGATCCGTATGCGTAGGTTTACAGTACACATCAGCTTTTAGATGTCCCCCATTACTGATGGAAATCGCACAGTCTAAGAAGGCTAAACTTCCACTTTTCACATCCTCCCTGGTGAATTTGATGTGTCGGTCCACAGAGTTAATGTGATCCGTGAAATGTAGTACGTCCTGAGATTTGATTTTCATCCAGGTGTCATCCACATATCTGAACCAATGACTTGGTGGTGTTCCAGGGTAGGATAGCAAAGCCCTCTTTTCCACTGCTACAGGCAGAAACATGGGTGTGCGATGGGTTCCCCAGTTTCACCCATCGTGGCCAATTTGTACAGGGAAGAACTGACCCTTGTATGTGAAGTAGGTGGAATGAAGACACAGTACCAAAAGCAAACACACTTGGTCGATGCTGAGAGTGGTCCTGTTGCTGAGGTTGGGGTCATCCTGTAATGTCTTACGAACTACCTCCAACGCTTCCGTGACTGGGATGCAAGTGAAGAGAGATGTAACATCGCATTTGACCATGGTTTCATCTGCCTCCATGGTAACATCTCTCACCTTCTCAACAAAATCCAGGGTGTTCTGGTCGTGGTGCTCAGAGCTGCCTACCAGCGGGTTGAGGATCGAAGCCAGAAACTTGGAGATGTTATAGGTGACCGAGTTGATCATATAGACAATCGGTCTTAAAGGTGTACCCTGTTTATGTATCTTTAGTAAACCATACAGACTTGGTGTAGATTCCCCTGGGTGTAGCCTGTGGTATGAGGTCCGGTCAATAGCATTGTCTCGTTCTAACTGCTTCTGACAGTCTATCACCCTCTTCCTGTAGCCACTGCCTGGGTCTCGTTTCAGGGGCTCATAAGTATTTTCATCACCGAGCAGTAACAAAATTTTCTCATGATAGACTTTCTGGTTTAGCAAAACTGTGCACCTACCCTTGTCTGCTGGAAGGATGATAATGTTGTTGTCATTACCAAGTGATGTGAGTGCCTTCCTCTCCTCCATGGTGATGTTAGATGCTGGGGGCTTTGCATTGCTGAGAAAGTATCGGCCTGAGTGACGAAACCTTTCTCCCACTGAAAACGCTACGTTCAGATGAACAGAATCAACTTTTGGAGATTTAATTCCTGACATTTTTATGCAATCTTTATGGTCAGCCGAGTGAACTAAAGCTGAAAGTCTGCACTTCAACTGCATCCGAGTGGTTTCATTTACCAAAAGAGCCATAATTCAATAAAAACACCTCCCCAAAAAAAGAGAAAAAAGTATCTCCTTCTTCTTTTTAGGATAAAAATTGTGTTTCTGACTGTGTCATAGCAGGGCCGAAGTCTTCACTCATACAAAAAACTCAGTCGCCATCTTATCATATTTGTGTTGGACAACCTCATTTTGTCATGGGCTGGGTCGTGTGACCCAGTGTTTTGAGTTTATGTATCTCTTTTTTATTCATTTGTTCCCTGGTTTATTTTGAGATTGCTGTTTAGTCCTTTGTTCCTTAGTTGTTTATGTCATCTCTCCCTCTAAGTTTCCCTGGTTCATGCGTCATTATGTTTAGTTCATGTCATGTCTAATCTCCATGTTTCCTGTTTTACTTTGAAAGTCTGTATTCAATGTCAGTGTATTTGGTTTCACCTCTCCTGTTCTGTCGTTAGGTTCATGTGTGTCAGCTGTGCTCCCATGTGTGGCCACTTCCCCTGATCATCCCTCATGTGTATTTAGTCTCTGTGTTTCATGCAGTCTGGGTCTTGTCATCTGTGTTCTCACGGTCAGTCTGTGCAGTTATCATCATAGTCTCTGAGTCTTCTTAGTTTGTCACAGTACTAGTTTTCCCAGTTTAGTTATAGTCTAGTTTAGTCACGCTGTCCCTGCTTTGTTTGTACACTTTGTCTTCAGCCACAATAAAGGCTCGCTTTCTGTTAAGTTCACTCCCGTCTACTCACTTGTGTACGCACCTGGGTCCGTCACACACACCGCCTGTCTCCGCAGACCGTGACACATTTTGACAAATATTGATCATGTACAGGCCTCAGCGTCTCTATGGGATTACCAACAGCAGAGACAGTGAATCCCACCATAGTAACATATAGGTAGCCAACACTAGCAATGCATCAGTCTGATATTAGCATCAGAGATTCTTCCAGTCATGGTTCAAAAAGTGAGATCAGGTGTGGGTCAAGCTAATCAGTCCTGTGATGTTCAGTGTTTAATGTTTCAAATGTTAGCAGCTGTGTACCTGTTGCTAACTGGTGAGAACTAACATAGCCCTGAGGAAGATAACGGGAAGAGAGCAGTCTGGAGGTATTTAAAACCTGCAACATCAACAGTTTTCTTATTTGTATGTTTTCAATAGTTTCTCACTACATTTCAAACTTCTTCTTGTTTACTTTCTAACTTTCGTCATATCAGTAAAATACTTGTTTAGAAGCTTTTAGTGCTTTCATGGTCACATCTCTCATCTCTCCACTCCACAAACAACACCTGCATGTGTGTGAGCAGATGAACTCACAGTGAGACTGAGAGCACACAAGTGAAACCACAAGTGACTGCAGTTTGCAGCAAAGACTTCAACAATGAAATAAAATGAGACTGGTTCAAATAAGCAAGCTAAAAAAATCATAAATTATTTGCCTTTAAAAAGCTTTGTTTGTTATTTATTTTGGGTCAGTGGTTGTTTGTGATTTTATTAATAGATGCTAATTCAACAAATATATTTTGGTGACAGAACTATTTTTCATGTTTGTTTCATGGGAGGAATCCAGCACATTTCAGGATGATGAAATGGCATTTAGATGTACTGATGTAATGGTACTTTAGAAGTTTCGTTTCATACACACCTTAATGAGCTGCCCGTCTCCTGTCCCAATGAAGAAAACCATCCAGCCTCTCTGCCTCACTGCCAGCACAGAGGTCATGTAGCTGTGCCTGAAGAGGACTGCCTTTGGTTTCAGGACCTTTGGCCGAGAAACAAACACACTGATCATCAGATCTGATACTTTAGATATCTTTAGATTAGAACTCAAGATGGTTAAAATAGAAGTAAGCTGTCATCACTCCAAACCTAATGAAGTGCTTTAAATTTATGAACCCAAACAGCACATCCATTATTTGTGTTTACACCTTGTATAATCACATACATGAACATGATTCAAATATGAAATAATGCTCAATAAACTGAATTGACTATGATGCAATTTTTTCATATATAATTAAAAAATCTGCTATTTCAAGAGAGTGATGCTGATTTGTGTTTTGTTCACAGCATTTCATGAAGTATGTGGATACTGATAATGAATCTTTATCAAGTCATATGAGAGCACAGTGACCATAACTGACATCTGTCACCACAGCAGCAACTCTGTCAGTGACTAATTAACTGACCTCTCACTAGGAGCATGACAGTGTGGGGACAGTGGAACTGGGAATTTAGAGCCCCACCGGTACGAGGGACTGTTGTAATGCTGTAATGGAAAGTGTCTTTTTGTTTATTTCCAAGTAATCACTGTTATGTTTAGAATGGTGTCAATAAATTGGTTGAGTGACTGAACTATAATTCCAAAAAGGTAACAGCTCTCTCATTCCACCTACACCCCTTACAAATGAGAGAAAATGTTTAGTTGTGGTTTAGTAATGTTTAGTCTATCTCGTAATGGGATTTGCCTTCATATCACAGCAACAAAGCAACATTTGTGTATCGAAGAAGATAAAAAATAAAATAAGTAGCAGTAGCAGCTGTTATGATGGCGAAATATTGTAACACAAGCGGAGCTTGGATGGAAGCAGATAGAAATTCTTCCAAGTAATCAGTTGTACTGTCAGCAGTTTCATCTGAAGGTTTATCGTCACTGACTTTAAGCAGCATTTGCTTCTCTGCATGCTGAACCAGCTGTAAGAAAGCCTGTGCATTTCAGGATGATAAAATAATATTTAAAAGACACAATTACATTTTTTAAAGTTTGCAAGTTGGCCTTTGTATAATTATGGATGTGCTTATTTAGTTTTTGTTAAAATGTTCAAATCAGAATCAGAATACTTTATTAATCCCAGAATAAATGATGTCATCACAGTTGCTCCAAAACAGTAAGAATAGAACCTTTGCTAAATTAAATAATGCAATATATTACAAGATATAACAAAATAGCTCTAATTATGAATACTTCAGTATATTATCCAAAGTTGAATATTGATATAGATGACATTCAGGTACCTTTCTTATTATATTGACTTTATTTTCTCTGCAGAGGACAATAATAAAACACTGTCAGGCAGGTCACCATTGTAGGCTTCCTGAGTACAAACTCTCAAATGTTTTCATGTATTAAACCACAACATGCACTGATCTGACTGAACATGATCAGTGCATGTTGTGTTTGATGACATAAAACATTTGATTAAATCTCATTTAATAAAATGTATTTTAACATATTAGCCCGACTGAACCAAAGTACTTTAATGTTAGTGTCAATGGACTGGTTCTTATATAGCGCTTTTCTACTCTATCTGAGCACTCAAAGCACTTTATACAACTAATTCATTCACCCAATCACGCTTTCTAAGATGTAAGTGCTCACTATCTAACATTCATACTCAGATGGATGTACTGAAGGGCAACATGGGGTTAGTATCTCGCCAAAGGATATGCGGCATTCAGACCGGAGCAGACTGGGATCAAACCACCAACCTTCCTCTTAGTAGCTGACCACCTGACCACCTGAGCTACAGCCATGTCAGTTTGATAAATAAATAATGTGTTTGGAAACTCGTTTAACGTTCACAATTAACAATTTAATATATTATTTACATTTATTATGGCTTCAGAAAATGGAAAAATACTGAAAAACTAGCTGAGGTCAACTATTACCCAGCAACACTCAACAGCCTTCTTTCCACTGAAAATGAAGTCGCAACAAAGCTTGAAGATTTTATCAATTATAACAAGAGAGCTTGTCAATTTACATGGGGGATAAACACCACCATCATATATGTGATCTTAATTAATTTATCAGATTTCTTAAGTTTTAAGTATCTCTTTTTTTAACCATTACACTGTAATACAGAAAACACTAGTGCTGTGGTTGATTTTTTTTTTTTTTTTTTTTTTTTTGTTAAAAAGAAAAAAAAAGTCAAAAGATTTCCAAGAGATGTGGATCAGAAAAGGGTCCCACAGCAGTGCTACATCCCTGCTCACACCTACAAATTTAGGTCTTATGGACTCCAGCTTTCTTTGATGAAGCCGAACATCATTCAGTGAAACCCAGTTTGTTCATCACATGCACCAGCAGACACACCAGCACTTTACGTAATTCGGACTCCTTTTTCTGGTGTCGTCAACTTTGGAAATAATATGAGTTTTTGTAGAAATTACCTGAGACAAAGTGTCTTTTAAGTGTCTTCTGTTTGGTCTCAGTGAGATTGTATTTATATATATTATAATGTTATTATTTATTATGATTGGCTTCTGTTCTTTTTACTTTAAAAATACAAATATGCATTCATTTATTATATATATTTATTGTAGATTTTACGGGTGTTTAGAGCAAATTCTGCTTTTTGAAACAAACATTAAATTTTCATGTGAAGTAGCAGACTGAGTCTGAATCGATTGATGTTTCTAGTTTTGTGACCACACTGTGTAATAAAGTAATCTGCCTCTCTTTGAACATTTTGCTTTCATGAATGTCCACATGAAACTGTGGAGGCACAGGTGGAGACTACATTCAGGAACCATTCAGAACATGTTTAGAAGTTATGCAGTGACCCACCGTCACCGTCACTTCTGATGGCACAGAGGTGTAGAAGTCTGGATCTCTGTCCCCTGCTCTGCTGTAATCAGGGCTGATGTCAAACACCATCAGCTCGGTGTCGGTGTCTCCTCCATCCACACTGAACACGCCGCTCCAAAGCACTGGCTGCTCCCCCGGGATGACCGAGGAGGCCACGAGTCTGCTGCTTTCACCGTCAGAGACACTGAGAGTCGCGCCCCGCAGAGACTTGAGTGTATCAGTTTTACTTTTTTCGCCTTTGAGCCAAATGAGGCGGACTCTGTTTGTCTGAGCTGAGAGCACGTTGGAGAACAGATAGATGGTTGATTTAATCTGAAACCCGTCAACAAACTCCACATCACCTTTATTTTTAATCTTAGGCGTGCCCGAAGCTCCATCAGTTAGAGAAAATAAACCTCCACCCTGTTTGTTATCTGTATTATGAAGGTTGATAGTTTCGGAATCTGAAGGGCACCTCTTTTCAAACGTCCCTTTCTTCTGTATCGCAGTGAGAATATACGTGTCATTTTCTGTTTTCTTCTTCACATCCACCAGAAAGCTGACTGACCTGCTGCTGCTCTTCAGAGGTCCCACCTGGATGTGTTCTCTGTACAGAAGCTTGGAGATGTTCTTTAGGTCCAGAACGTCGCAGTGACCGCAGTCATCGTCAGTCCCACCGCAGCTGATCAGAGAGTCATTCTTTGTGAAAGGCAACAACACGTTGATGCTGAAAGTATCGTTCCACTCAGCTGTGTCAGAAACCCGGTAAAACTGAACATCATCCTGTTGGTTTCCGGTCTTTAAGATTCCTCTCTGGGTCAGACTGTTGATCAGAGTCAGATCATGGCTCAGCTGGTACAGCCTCTCCTCTGTGGCGATATAAAGCGTGTTGGAAGTAACGGCAAATTGGCGGATGTCTCCATCAAAGGTAAAGCCTCCATACTCCTCCAGGCACAGACTTGGTTCTCCGCAGAGAACAGAAAGCAAAGCGAGCAGCAGGATCATCTTGTAGCAGCAGTGATACTTGTGCCTGGGACACCGTCATACACTGAAGGTCTGCATGGCACTCTGCTCTGTGACACAGTGCCTCTAGACTCGTGCGTAAAAGCGCAGTGTGCCTCTGCTGAAAAAAGAAGTGTTAAAAGTAGAAGGAAGCACGCCCAGCTAATAGAAAAATCAGATTTCAATTTTTCATCGTTACTATTTTCTTTCAGCTGTTTTCTCTACTTTCTGCCATGTTCTCAGTCTGTACAGTTTAGTGTGACAGCAGAACCTGAACAAAATCAAAACAGTGACAGCACTCAGCTGCTGAGAAAGCATTTGTTGAACCTTCAGTAAGTTGTTACACACTGAAGGAAGACAATGTTCGTCCAGGTGCACACTGACGTTTATTAATCTGAAACATACCTCAATACTAGTTCTGTGTTACTGTCGGCTTCCATTACCATGGCTGGCCTGCGTTACTTTGTAAGCGATTACTTTATCAGTCACTCATTGTCTGAGCAGCCACTGCCACCTACTGGACAAACTCAATATCGCCTTAGAGCCACATCAGGTGAGAGCAAATGAGCTTTTTCGCTCTGTAATGTGATGTCAAAGGATACACACTGTATGGTTTTAATAAAGACAGAATATTTTCATTCGATGTGTTTTTATGTAATTTGATCTTTAGATCAGTCGCGCTGAGCACAGGTCCACTGATCCCTGCAAACATGAAGTCTGTGCTGACTTTGAAAACTCGCAGAACTTCCTACAAGTTCTAACGACAGAACAACAAAGGCGACATCTAGTGTCAGCTCTGGGAAATTATTTTTCTTAAGTTTATGGCATCCGTTAAATCAGGGGTGTCAAACTCCAGTCCTCGAGGGCCAGTATCCTGCTTTTTTTGAGATATCCCTGCCCTACCTGCTGCTGATTACCTGGATCAGGTGTGTTTTGCCAATAAGAAGCTACAAGGGCAGGTTAGTTGGAAAACAAGCAGGAAAGCGGGCCTCGAGGCCTGGAGTTCGACACCTGTGCGTTAAATGATCACCGACCAAAATATGAAAATATGACTTCTTGTACTCTGACAGAGACCACCAGACTGTTATTACCAACAAATGTCAGTAATAACAAACGTTATTTATTCTTATTTCTGATGCTAGTCTGAACAAAGTGATGGTCATAACACAACTGCGACACACCAACCAGGACCCAGCCAGAGCCCCAGCTTGAAGGCGGAGAACACCCAGAACCCCAAGTCCCAGTGGGGGTGGCTGTAGCTCAGGAGGTAGAGCAGATCACCTACTGATTGCAAGGTTGGTTCGATCCTTGGCTCCTCCAGTCTGTAAATATCCTTGGGCAAGATACTAACCCCAACTTGCTCTCCGATGCATCCATCGGAGTGTGAATGTAGTTAGAAAGCGCTAAGTACAGAGAAAGTGCTTGTGAGATTGGGTGAATGTGGCATGTTTTATAGAGTGCTTTGAGTACTCTACTCCGGGAGAGTAGAAAAGCGCTATATAAGAATCAGCCCATTTACCATTTACCAGTCCATGTAGTGGCAGAGGCTTTATCAAGACTAATATGATTTGTCAGATGGTCCATCTTGAACATATGTTCACCTCTATAGTGCACTCTATGTAGTATTTTTTATTGTATTAATTGTAGACTGGGATTTCTAATCAATTTAAATGTTTTTAAGCATATCTAAGACTAGAAGTTTTGGTCTAGGCTGACTGATAAATCTGCATCCCACTTTGCAATAGGAAGGCATATTGATTCACCTTTTTTGGAGAGTGTCATGTATATTCTAGACAGTAATTCTGGGGTTTGAAGATTAAGGAATTGTACCACACTTGATGGTGTTTGTAATTCAACTAGATTAGGTTTACATTTCTTTTTATTATAGACTTAATAATAGATTTAGAATTAGAATTTACTATAGATAGAGCTTATAGATAGAGCTATAGAGCTTTATTATAAATTTAAGATTTAGCAACTTAAACTTCAATTTAACGATTTGGTATTGAAGAATGTTTCAGTGATTACCAGTTCATGTAAGACAAGACAAAGTGTGACAACCAACCAAGGTCTACCTCAGGGCTGGACTGGGACAAAACAATCAGCCCTGGCATTTTTCATCCAAGTGGCCCAGGATGATAACGAGATGATGATGGATCGCTGGACAAGAAATGAACAAATGGGCTGCTGCAAATGTTTGTATGGCCAGTGCCCAGAGGCCCAAAGGTGCATCGGAAAATGCCTGGTGTATATACTCCAGATTACCAGTCCATGTGTGATCTACCCAAATTATTACACTGGTGTAATATTGATCCGCTGGAACGTAGGAACCTCATCTTTTTCTTTGACGATAAAACAGGTGTGAATCATGTTGCATGTCTACTTCTGGATTTTTATTTGATACGCATGTCACGTGAGGGATATTTCAATGAATGGGTAGGAAATATATTAACCTGGTCACTGGTATGGCCTTTTCAAGCATTTTAACTTTACCTTTTTGTTTGTGCTACCGTCTCCAGATTATGCATCATAGCAAGTCTCACTACCATCATAGTAAAATTTAGCTTTCATGCTTGCTGCTCTGCCTATGCCACCAAAATCTCTTACACCTGTCTATACCCACTACACCCTACCTACACTCTTCACCTCTCTAGTACACTGTCCATTGCTTTGGATGGTTGACCCCAGGTATTTACAGTTAACTCATCTACCTTCACTACCTCCCTACAAATCACATAGTCATCTGTGAACATCATAGTCCATGAAGACTTCTGCCTGACCTTGTCTAAAATCCCTTCAGACTTCAGTGCTCTCCTGCTGATAATAGTGCAAATTTCAGTTTGGAAGAAAAGAGTTGTGTGTGATTTTTAAATTATGGTGATTATTTTATTAACACAAATCCTGTGAGGTGTAAAACCTCCAAATTCATTTTAGCCACCAGAGGTCACTGTTGGCCTACAACATTTAGCATGACGAAAAAGTTTATTTGGCCCGTTTATGAAGAAGAACCAAAGCGTCTGAAAATGGAAACTACACAGAAAAATAGTTACAGTTCCTAAATAGCTTTGTAATAATTTTGTTAAACTTTATGAACTGAAGCAAATATTGTTTCTTTGTCCAAATACTTATGGACCCAGATGTCTCATCTGAAAAAAAACATCAGATTTAAAACCTGTTACACTAAATATGCAAAAGACAAAGGACACAACAGATAAAATAATGTTTTATTTGTGTCCTGATAATATGATTCAAGCTAAAAAACATTTGAAGTAAAATTTAAATTGTAAAGAGAGAACAAAAAAACAAAACAAAGCAAACTCTGCAGGAAGCTTTATAATGCATATTTTGAGACAAACTTTTTCCCAAGAACACTCAGGCTGGTCAGTGGTCAGAGCTTATTCATCTCAACGGTGAGTCTCTTCTGCCAGAAATAGATGATCATCAACACTGAAAGACAAACAGTAACTCATTTAAACTGAAACATCATCCATAAAGTGGAGAAGAAAAACTTTTCTATTATTTCTGCTGAAATCAAAGTGGAAAGTGGTGTAAAACAATCATTTTGCATAAGATTGTTTAATAATCCGTAAATGCAGAAAAGAAACATTTCTGTCACTTACCTGCAATAACACAGGATATCAGCATGAAACGCAATATCTGAAGGGCTTTGTGTAACTGGGACTCAAGCCCAAGACTTACTGTCCTGTCACCATACTTTATCTACAAAATAAAGAGAAACATTTTACAGAGGGAGGTCTCACCTGAGCAATGGGTCAAAATCTTTATTGTATGCATAAATATCATTTTGAAGTTTGAAAGCAACTGTTTGTTACGAATACAGCTGAAAAGGTCTGTTTGCCCTCATGATACATGGTTATCTCAGTTTCAGGCTTCTCCTCTAGAAAACCTCAAACTCAGAACTTTGATGTTGTCATTTTCACAAAGAAAGGAAGTTTTCTAAAGAACACCTCACCATACAACGAGTTCGGTTCGTTTTTCCTCTGTTACTTATCTAGCTTGGAGTAGCATAAAAGAAAGATTTACCAGCAACTCCTCATATTCAGAGTTGGGTGGGCTTTTAATTTTACAGGTGAAAAAGTCAGTGTTTTTGTCCAGGTTTCTTTGGCTTCCACAATGCACTGGTATTCTCTATTGTCTTAACTGCTCCACACTGATAACTCTTCTATAATCATCTCCAGCTTGTCTGCTTTTTTCTGAAACAACAACAGAAAAAACCTAAGCTTTTACGGTCAATAGACTAATTCTTATATAGTGCTTTTCTACTCTCCCAAAGCAATTTACAAAACATGCCAGTTAACCCATTCACTTTCTTCTATGCTTCAAATGCTTTTCTAGCTAACATTCACAGCCATTAGAGTATGAATAAGCAACTTCAAATTCAGACTGAGTTAGCCAGAGATTGAACCACCAACCGTCCGATCAGTAGATACCCTGCGCTACTTCCTAAGCTACAGCCACATGCTGATGAACTGATGTCACATGTTTGAGCATGTGCAGTTCAAGAAAACATTACCTGAATGATGATGCAGACATCTTCCCCTGTCCTTGTGGCTGTGAAGCTGGTAAACTAAGGATCTGGATAATACGAGAGTTTTGTGGAGCAGGTCAAGGATTGATTGGCTACTTTCAAAAACACAGTGCTGCTAGAAATCCTGTCTTCAACTGTAGGTGAATCATAGGTGAGATTCTGCAATGAAATTAACTGCACACAAAAGACAACATGACATGACTAAAATAGCACATAACACAATATGAAAAATCACATCTATGTTGAAACAACTGGCTCCTGCAATCCAACATGATTACATTACATGACAAAACACTTGAGATGATACAACATCACATATTCAGATACACTGTAATTTATAATTTTTCATATAACAGGGCTGGTCAACATAAACAGTAATACAACAACAAACAACAACAACAAACCTTATTTATATAGCACATTTAAAAACCAGTGGTGTACCAAAGTGCTTAACATTCAAGGGGGTGAGATGAGGTAACAAGAAAGGATGAGGGCTATGGCAAGGTACCAAAACGTGGTGGTAGGTTGAATGGCATTAAAATACACGAAGGCAAAAGAATTGCATATAAAAGCATAAAAGAAAGCTAAGCGTAGAGGATAAAACAGTCAAAAAAAATTAAAAATGAATTAAAAGTAATTAAGAATAAGCCGAAGATAAGAATAAGCGTTAAGCTAACTATCAAGCAGGTGTTAACTGGTAGAAAAGGCGAGGCTAAATAAGTGGGTTTTTAACCACGATTTGAAGGAATGGATGGAATCAGACTTGCGTATAGTGATGGGGAGGTTATTCCATAAATCGGGTGCAGCCAAGGCAAACGTGCGGTCACCTCTAGTCTTCAGCCGAGATCTCGGCAGTACCAAGAGTGACTGGGAAGATGATCTTAATGCTCTAGTAGGGGTGTATGATCTAAGTAGCTCAATGAGGTAGCTTGGCGCTATATTGTTAATAATTCGGAAGGTAAACAGCAAGATTTTGAATTGAATGCGGTACTTAACGGGAAGCCAATGCAGATCAGCAAGGACAGGGGTAATAGAGACACGCCGCCCACTACCAGTAAGGAGACGAGCAGCTGCATTCTGAACAATTTGGAGTCTATGGAGGAGAGTAGAGTTAAGACCGAGGTAAAGTGAGTTGCAATAATCCAACCTAGATGTCACAAAGGCGTGGATAAGCTTTCCAAGGTCCCTATGTGGAACATAATGTCTGGCCTTGCTAATAAGACGCAATTGATGGAAACAAGATTTAACAACAGGAGACACTTGTTTATCGAACTTAAAAGAGCTATGCACAAACACACCCAGGTCACTCACAGTGTCGGTGAGGAAACTGTTAAAGGAACCGAGGGCGTGACGGAGTTGGTCATGAGGGACTCTACTGTCAAACACGATAATTTCCGTTTTCCTGTCGTTTTGAATAAGAAAGTTACCTGCGAGCCAATTTTTGACCTCACGCATGCACTCGCGAAAGTCGTACAAAGACATAGAGGGATCATCAGTTAGCTCGAAATACATCTGTATGTCGTCGGCATAACAATGATGTGCGATGTTATACTTCTCAAAGATTGTGCCTAAGGGGAGCATATACAGTGAGAAGAGCAAGGGGCCAAGGACAGATCCTTGAGGCACGCCGCAGGAGACAGGTGCAGCAGAGGAGAAATAAGGGCCAAAATTGATCGAGAAGGACCTATTAGAGAGGTATGACTTAAACCAATCTAGGGCGGCACCTCCAATGCCAACTGTGTGTTCAAGCCTCGCTAATAGGATGTTATGATCTACCATATCAAAGGCCGAGGATAGATCTAGTAGGACCAAGACTGAAGAGCGTCCGGAGTCAGCAATCAGAAGGAGATCATTGAGGACTCTGAGCAAGGCCGTTTCAGTACTATAACAGGGTTTGTAAGCAGACTGAAATTTATCATAGATGGCATTCGTATCCAAATACAGCTGGAGTTGTGAAAGAACGATCCTCTCCAGTATTTTGGACAGGAATGGAAGCTTAGAAATCGGCCTACAGTTCCCAAGATCGTTATGATCAAGGTTCCTTTTTTTAAGAACGGGCTGGACAACAGCGTATTTGAAGGCTAAAGGAACAGAGCCTGCAAGTAGAGATATATTCATTAGAGATGGGATGCTGGGTCCAATTACGCTGAAGCAATCCTTAACTAAACTAGATGGAAGGATATCATGAACAGGAGAGGTGTTCTTTGATTGGTCAATAAATCTCTTGAGAGTATGGAGTGACACCGGCTCAAACTGTTGAAATGATGATGAACAGCCAGGGGTGGGAGTAAAACTCGACACTGAAGGGAGCGAGGACTTAAGATGTGAAACTTTACGAATAAAATGAGTTAAAAAAATTTCAATGAGAGAAGGAGAGCACGCCAGTAGCATTTCAGGACAGGGGTTAACCAATGAATTGAAAACATTAAAGAGAGATCGGGGGTTGTGACCATGAGTAAGAATAATTTTAGATAGGAAGGCAGCTTTGGCCATTTTAGCAGCAAGTTGAAATTGCAACCGGCTGGCACGCAAGATATCATAAGAAACCTGGAGTCCGTCTTTCTTCCATTTTCTCTCATCCCGGCGGCACACACGTCGCAAGGCACGTGTAGAATCATTTAGCTAGCATCGGGAAAAGGATCTAGGGTGCTTCATTTTAACAGGGGCAACAGTATTGAGGATGGAGGAGCATGTGGAAAAAAAGGTGCTAGCAAAGTCATCAATCGTGGAAGCCAGGGACCAGTCAGGAATGGAAGAGGCAAGTTTCAAAAAAGACATTGAAAAATTCTCCACAGTTCCAGAATTAATTATACGTGTAGGGCGTAGGAGAGCATCGGGGTGAAGTTCAGAAGTACATAAGTTAACATCAAAGATAACAGGAAAGTGATCAGAAATCCCAACATTGCTTATATCCTTAATGCTAATGTCCAAGCCATATGAAAATACATACAAGGTGTAATGTACCTGAGAGCTGATGTATCTGGGAAGTCTGACCTCCTGCATTGTGTGGCTGTGCATGACCCCTTCAACAAAGTTAAGATGGGACCCAGTGAGTGTGATCTTCCTCTTCCCGCTGCAGAAGAAGAAGCAGGATTTAGTCAGAGCAGAGGGACAGCATGAAAATAGTCATCTCAGAGAGAATTTTCTTACAATGATGACATGATAGTAAAATAATAGTATGACATCCTTTCATTTTTTTAATTTAATTTTTTCATTATTATTATTGATTACATGATAGCAAAACCTACGATCAATGACCAACTATGAACAATAATCCCAAAAGGTTGATTCTGTTCATCTGGACGTAGCGTTTTCAGTGGGAGAAATGTTTCATCCTTCATCCAAGTGACTTCTTCAGTCTCAGCTGACTGCAGGTTTCCTCAGCCTTATAAACAGTACAGTACAATGACTGAAACAAGTCTATTGAATGAACAATGGGCTCTCAGATCAGTCCCTTGAGCATTAACATGCAAATTGTCATGACCATTGATCAACAACTACTGATCAAAGCACACTGATCAAAGACCACTGATCATTGGCCATGAGTACCACTCATAGAGAGTTGGGGAATGGCTGCAAACACAGCATGTTAAGATGGTGAAAGATGTACCCTTAGGCCCTCTCCTGAATTCAGAGATGGTCTTTCCCTTTTCACGTAAATGGCCTCCTTGACTCCAAACCAGCGTTCCTCCCTGTCCAGGATGTGTACATCCTCATCATTGAAAGAGTGTCCACTGGCCTGTAGGTGTAAACAGTCCTGGCCTGATGAGGTAGCTCTTCTGTGTTGTGCTATCCGCTTAGCCAGAGGTTGTTTGGTTTCCCCGATGTATAAATCCTGGCAATGCTCCTGGCACATAACAGCAAACACTACATTACTCTGTTTGTGTCAGGGGACCCGATCTTTGGGGTGGACCAATTTTTGGCACAGCATGTTTTGGAGTTTAATAGATGAGATGCATTTTTTTTCCATGGCTTTAGAACCCACAAACTTACCTGAATGAATGAGCATGCATCAAGACATACGAATAATAATATTGACAATGATATGCTGAAATAAGTCAGTGATAATCAGTTATAAAGTGCTATGGTTTTCTTTTCTTTCTCCTTTTTTCCCATTTTCCTTCATTACACCTCTTTCCTTTCCCTTTCCTTTGTTTTCTTTTTTCCTTCCCTCCTTCCTCCTTGTTCTGCTTATGCTTAAGATATTTTTTGATTTCCAGTTTAGTGAGGATGACCTTCTTTGTGATAGTTAAGACTGTGAAGAGAATAGTTGCAGTGGAGGTTTTTATTTGTAGTATTGATAAGTCTCCTTGAACACACATGTTGGGGGATAAGGGGATGTGGCAGTCCAGTATGTGTGGTCAATAACTTGAAGCCAAAAGTGTCTGACTGGAGGGTAATGCCAAATAGCAAATGCAAATAGTTGTCAGCAGTGTTCTGTGTGCAGTGTGTGCATGTATCAGATTCTCTAAATCCTATTTGATATAGTTTTGTTTTGTTTTTTTTAACTTGTGTAGCGTATTCAATGAATAACTTTATGCCATATGAGCTGCAAGTTCATAGCCGTGTTAATATACATCTTGTTCCAGAATTTGGTATATGTAGGAATGGAAAGGTGAAGTTCCTATTTAGATATATTGATGTATCAAAGTTGCACAGAGACACATAAATTTTAGGCAGGATTTTCTTACTGGTGACACTCACAGCTTCTGTACTGCCAACATCCTTTTAGTGTAAATGAGTATGATCACAGACTACCAGCAAAGTTGTGTGGCAGATTGTCACAAGACACTCAAAGTTGATGCCCAAATGTGCATCGGAGCCACACAACTCAGCAGCACAGACTTTGCAATCCCCCCACAAAGGGTTTCTCAAAAGGCTGGCTTTGCTCAGGTGAACAAGAATTGTAACCATGGTATCACATGTATTTCTGTACCAAGACATCCCAAACTCCTTTCAAATATTAAGCATAACCCACTCTTTATCAGTGTATTAACGTAAGGCTGTTTGATGACGATTTGGACTCCTCTGGGAGATGAGGACACACCCACATTTGCATGAAGTCCAGGTGCTGGTTTTCCAGTGTGTGCGTCTGATGGCCCAAAGCTGACTCAGAGGTGTAACACCATCAATGGCTGCAGTATGGAACAGATGTGGGTGTGTCCTCATCTCCCAGAGGAGTCCAAAGTCCTGGTGTAACATGAGAGGCAGAGAAAGCACCGTGGGAGGACGGGTATTCAAATGAACAGGATAGCACACAGTGGCTAAAACACCAGCAGCCAATTATCACATCTTCTCATATTCATTAGAGATGAGCTGCAGATATGTTTAAATATAAACACTTTATTTAATTAATACAATTATTGTCACATATTCTCACCATTATAGCAGGTAAAGTTGAAACCATTAGAACAACCAAAATCCAACAACCCGCCAGAGCTGTCAATCAGTGCACAGTTCTCAAGATGTTTGCCTCCATCATCAGAGGCGGAGGCAGACATTTGATACACCCGGGGCTTAGCCCTAAAGGGTAGTATGCATGTGGGATTGGGTGGGTGGGGGGGGGTGTTTTGAGTTTGATTAAAAAAAGAATGACATAATATAGGGAAAAATATATATCACATCTGCAGGACACCTTAAACTAGTTTTTTTAATTAAGCAGCAAGGCAGAACAAAGTCGGGGCTGTATCAAGACACAAGGACTAAACCGGAATTAAAACAGGGCTACAACAGTTCAAAATCAGGAGTACTTAGGATTTAACCAAGACAGAACTAGAATCAAAACTACATGATAGTAGCACTAAAATCATCATAGACCTGCACTACACTTATTTTTTAATTCTACCAAAGTACACTATTTAGATTGAGAAAAGTTTATATAATTATTTAGCCTTGTTGTGCAAACAAGCCTGCATAACTTAATAAATATAGAATTTGAAAAATAACAAACCTAAAAAGAAACACTAGGTACGAGATACATGAGTACCTATGATACGGTGATACTTTTGGTAAACAACCATTTGACTAACATGTCTGTCTCACCTGCTCTTGTTCCCTCTCTGTTCTATCCTCATTCTCCTCTCTCTCTCCCTCTCTGTTCCTCTCTCTCTCTCTCTCTCTCTGTTCCTCTCTCTCTCTCTCTCTCTGTTCCTCTCTCTCCCTCTTTGTGCTGACAATCAAGCCAAACACCAACATCATCAAATATACAGTTGAAACCAGATATTTACATACTCTTCAGATAAAAACACAAACACTTTTTTAATTGTAACATCAAATCAGACTAAATGTTTATTTTTTTTAGATTGATAAATATAAAAAACATATTTGTTAACTTTAAGAGTAAAGAGAGAAACTATCTGTATTTCTTAATTGTAAATGACACCAAATTGTGCAAACCATGTGCACCCTTGATCATGAGGGTGGGAAGCTGCAAAAACGGCCCCCAGGAGCCAGAGGCAGACAGAGATGGATGCAGGAGATGCAGGAGAACTGGGCCATCTGGAGCTGGTGCTCAAAACTTGAAATATAAATGAGTTTGTCTGAAAGGTATTGTCTGAAAATTGTTCATGGGTCTGGATCTGTCTGAGGGGTTTGTTTGCTGCTCTTTCTGGAAAAAAAAATACTTCTAGCACAGTATTTTTGCACATGACAAATAAAGGATCTTGAATCTTTATTAAATCTGGCAAAACAACACATTTTTATTTACAGTGGTGACCTGCAGAAAGCAAAACCTCTTAAAGAAATGAGCATAAGCGCAAGCTGAAGCCATCTGACATTTATGTTAATGAATATAACATATGACTAATATAACAGTTTTCATTGTTTATTAAAATCCGTTTAATAATAATAATAATAATGGACTGCATTTATATAGTGCTTTTCGAGACCCTCAAAGCACTTTACAATTCCACTATTCATTCACTCTCACATTCACACACTAGTTTTAGCTCACAAAGAGTATGACTCAATTTGTTTTTCTTTCCTTTATAACAAATAGTTTGAGCCTTAAAAAAGGATGGAAATGACAAATGGGAAAGTGGTTATGATCCAGAGTCAGAGTAACTTTTTTTCCAGTGGCACAGTCTTTTATTTACAGTCTGTTTCTCCTGGTGGTAAACCTCGTTCACGTGTTTGGGTTAATAATTAGGCCTACATAGCTGCTGGTTGCAGCTTAAAGATTCTTCTTAAAGATTCTAAATTCGTCATTGATTTAAACTTTGGGGTTTGCAGAACACACGTGCAGAAAATTACAGAGTAAACAGTGAAAACCACAAACTTAAGTCACAAGATGCTTGAATTCCATTTTTTATTTGAGCAGAAACTTTCAAGGGTCTGTGCCCAGTTGATGATCATACAGTCCAGCAGGTGGCGATAATGCACCAGCGTTATCCGCCAAAAAGAAAAAAGAAGAAGAAGCAGAGTTCCCGCTTGATTGCATTTGTTTCTCAGTTTTTCGCTGGCTCATCCAAAGGTAAGTGACTAGATAACTTTGATCTGAGTTCAGTCAATCTTGAGTTTAGCTCCTGAATGAAGTTTTCTGTTGCTCTCCTCGGTATCTGTTGTCAGATATGTGTGAACCTGTTGAAAGAAAAAGTCACTACATCAAGTCAAGTTGCTATAAACTAATTTACTGGAAGATATCAACAAAAGCGAGTGAAACAGAAAGAAGTAAACAGCTTTATTATTAGAAGAAAGCTTTTAAATGAGCTAAGTGTAATCAGAGTTTCTGTTATTTTATTAGTCTGTTACTAAGCCCTAGTTAGCATCTTTGTGTCACTGTGTAGCACCTGCACAGTTTAGGAATGCAGCTTGCTAACCAAGCTAGCTAGCTAGCACCACCACCAGCTTATTATTGTCATTGTACATATACAACTAAATTGTGGGTGCTCCAACTGTGCATGAAAAATAATACAAATAGTAAGACAGCAGGCAGACATTAGAAGACAGATTTCAGGCCTAGTGTGAGTGGACTGAGTGATGAGGGTTACTCAGATCATGGCTCAGATTTCTGGGTGGGTGGATAGGAGTGGGGTGTGGGGGGCAGTGTTTGTTAAGAGTCTGAAAGGCCCTGGGGAAGAAGCTGTTTGTGAGTCTGGAGAATTTCAGTGCAGAATTTCAGCTTTAATTCACTGTATTTTTTTTCCCCTAATACTTAGAAGAAGGAAAATAAAAAGAGTTAAAATGAGTGACTGATGCCATAAACTCACCAGCGCAGTGTTTCCAGATGTTCCAGCTGTTTTGCTGTATACTTCTGTAGGATCTGAAATCTTTGTGCACCCATCTGACAGGCTTCTATTGACATTGAAGATTATAAGTTAGTTTTTTTTTTTGTATCTCATCTTCATCACCTGTGTGTGTGTGTGTGTGTGTGTGTTACTAGTTTATACAGCTCCATTGATTGTTTTGTGTTTGTTCTTGGCCAGGGCATTTTTTAAAGAAATCTGAAGAGTCTTATTTTACTTATAAATAAAATAAATAGATTAGAAAATGAGCAAACTTCCAATTAAATTGCAGACACTTTCTGTACAGTGGGATAAACAGGGAGAGGATTGCTCTCCTGATACTGGTGTGCTATACTGCTAAATTCAGTATCGGTGCTCAAACCTTTTGTGTTTGTTTCAAACAAGTTGCCCACTTAGGGAAGCTCAAATTTGTTCTCTGTATTGTCAGATGGACATATGAGACACTTTGACTCTTCAGTGCAGTGTGGAGCCTAACAAATATCTGTTTTGTGTCCCAGCTGATCAGCTGGAGGAGAAGAGTCTGACGGAGCAGCAGAGGAACATTTTCAGCTACTTGGACTCAGATGAGTCACTACAGAGAAAACAATGAGCTCAACACAGAAGGTGACAGATATTAGTGTTAAGAAATACTCCATCAAAAGCTGAAGTACTGATATAACTTGTTTACTCAAGTGAAAAAGTACGGGCTCTGAAATGTACTCAGAGTAAGAAAGTAAAAGTAGCTCCTTGAAGAACATTTTTACCACCTATTTTTATCCAAAGCTAACTGAACCTTGTGCTGTATTAACCTCCTAAGACCCGAACTCTTCCACTGCATTTTTAATTCCTCTTTGATATTTGGGCTGATTGGGACCTGATGAATGTAAAAACAAAGAATTACCAGATTTTTATTTTTTTTACCTAATTTTTGTTTCTAAGAAAAATGAGAGCCACATATGAGGATATTCGTTTAAAATTTTGATAGAACAGTAGCAGTATAATGTCCTCGTAAGTGGATATCAGGCCCTTGTAGAGCAAAATTGAGTATTTTGGTCTAAATAACCTGAAATATGATGTCCACATACGTGGACGCCAGGTCCTAGGAGGTTAATGTAATATTTAAAATAAGATTAGTAGATGAAATACGAACTATTTATTTCTAACGAGAGCTCCAGTAGATTTTCTTAAAGTACAAGCTGTGATCAGCTGACCTGCTGCTCTCTGTGGATGTACACAACTGAATTCAACCAGATGTCAGCAGATGTTTCATGAGCTGTCCTGGCTGATTTCCATCCTCTACACTGACAGTACACTGTCTTTATATTAGACACTATACTGTTGGTATGAAGGTGGAACTCAGTGAATGAATGTCAGCATCATGAGCTTCAGTTTAAATGAATCTCTGCAACACTTGATGTAATCTAACTCTGACATGAGCACCACAGTCACTGTGCACCGGTCACACTCACACTTTACTTTAAATCCATCACAGTTCAGCAAACTAGCCTGTTTATCCTGCACTAACCTGCAGAGGATCTTCATGCAGTCTTTAAATAACTCAGTTATTCTGTTTCAGATTGTTTTTCAGCATCTTTCAGTATATGAAAAAACATAATGAAACACATACAGACCCAATATCTGATTTCAGCACATGAGGACTTACATGTAAGCTTTACATTCCAGTTTATTAAATCCCACTGAGCAGTCCTTACTTTTAAATCCAACCTCTCTTCTTCCTCTCCTGTCCTGTGTGTCTTTCTCCATCTCTGAGTGAAGTTAGCTCTCTTTCTTTTCTCTCCCTGTGATGTACAGCAGCTGGACCTTTAGCTAGCAACACACTGTGAGAGAAACTGCACACAAACAGAACTTTTTTTTATTGTCATTGTGTAGTTTCTTAGGTAGCAAGACCACAAAAGTGCAAAGACCACACAGTTTGTGTGTTTGCTGATGTTTGTTGAGCTGATAGAAATGCTGCATTTGAAATGACCTGCCACTTAAAAAATATTAATCCATTTATTCTTGCTCGTCTTGTCTATTGCTAGCTGGATGCTGAAGTACCGTGACTGCAACTTATGAGCACCTGCAGTTGTTCGGGTGTTGTGCCCAAAAAAAAAACACTGGCCCACTTTAACTCCTGACTATGTTTTACAAACAGTTTTGCGTCTTTCATCTGTTTTTACGTTTCATAACCAGGTGATTAGTACACTATCAGGATTGCCTTTCATGTGTTACTGTTTAGGTTCAAATCAGTTTGATGTTTGATGCCTGCAGCGATGAAATAACTCCCCTCAAATGGCTTAAACCAAAAGTAATAAGCCTGTTTTGAAAATGTAAATATACAGATATGTGTAGGGAGTAAATGCTTTAAAAAAAAACAAAACCCTGAGGCTACAATCAGACTCTAACATTTGTTTGAAGGTTCAGTTTGTTCAAAGACTGCATTTCACTCCCTTCCTCTGTATCTCTGTCACTGCAGGACCAACATGGACCGAGAAGTCAGCGCTCTCAGGAGGCCGACAAACCTCACAGAAGAAAGAGAGAGAAAAAAAACACCTGTGACGAGTGTGGGAAGGATTTTACTGGGAAGTCTGAACTAAAACAGCATCAGGTCATCCACACTGGAGAGAGACCGTTCAGCTGTGACTTGTGTGAAAAGTCTTTTTCCTGGAAGAGTAGCCTAAAAACACACCAAGTCATCCACAGTGGAGTTAAAGCTTACAGCTGTGATCAGTGTGGCAGGGCTTTTACTCACAGTAGCCACTTACAGAGGCATCTAGTTACCCACTCTGGAACTAAGGCATACAGCTGTGACATTTGTGGAAAAACTTTCAGCCACATAGGAAGTCGAAATACACACCTACGCATTCACACCGGACATAATGTGTACTGGTGTGAACAGTGTGGCAAACAGTTTACAGCAGACACATACTTACAACGCCACATGTTGACCCACACTGAGGAGAGACCTTACAAATGTGACCTGTGTGAGAAGACTTTTAAAGCTCCACATTACCTGAGACAACACCAACAGATCCACACCAGAAAGAGACTCTACAAGTGCAGTTACTGTGAGGTATGTATTTTTAT
Organism: Oreochromis aureus; assembly: GCF_013358895.1. Taxonomy (NCBI): domain Eukaryota; kingdom Metazoa; phylum Chordata; class Actinopteri; order Cichliformes; family Cichlidae; genus Oreochromis; species Oreochromis aureus. Next base: position 32,047,079 of record NC_052958.1, on the reverse strand, counting down.
TTTTATCTTGTCATTTTAGCCTGACTGTTTGAAACAACTCTGTTAATTAAATTGTGTTAGCATGTTAGCAATTCTACTGCATGGAAAAGCAGCTCTGAGTGATTATTCAGATTTTCATGTCAGTTATGATTTTAGTATTACTGTAGTATTATGATGGTAGTATTGTAGTTATTGCAGCCCAGTAAACTGAGTGTTTCAACTGAAACAGTAAAATGTAATTGGACGTCTGCAGAGATTCTCTTTATTTCAGGCGACGTTCAGGATAAAAATGTTGAAGGACTGAATTACACTGTCTTTGTGTCTTTGTTTAGAAGCAGAGCGACACAGATGGATCCAGTTCTCAACCCTGTCATCACTGTGGTGGTGGGAAAGACTTTCGTTGTGACCTTTGTGGAAAAACTTTCAGTTGGCAAATTGACCTAAAAAGACATCAACGTAGACACACTGGAGACAAACTGAAATACTGCAAAGAATGTGGGAGAAGCTTCACAACAGCAACTGAGTTAAAAGTCCATGAACTGTTTCACAGTGGGGTCAAAAAGCACCTCTGTGATCAGTGTGGGTCATCCTTCACCACTGCAAGTGAGTTTAAATCACACAAACGAGTCCACACAGGAGAGAAACCATACAAGTGCAGACACTGCGACAAAAGCTTCTCACAATCAGGTAATCGTAAAAAGCATGAATGTACACACATGGAAGGAAACTACAGCTGTGACCAGTGTGACAAGAGCTTCAGGAATCTCAGTTCATACTCTGAACACAAACAATCCCACATTACTAATAAACTGTTTCACTGTTACCAGTGTGCCAAAACATTCACCTCATTGTCGTCTCTGTGCAAACATCAACGTGATCACTCAGGGCTGAAATCACTCCCATCACTGGATCACAGTGAAGCTGAAGAGAGAGGAAGTTCCTCTGGTTTCAGTGTCAGACTCAAAAAGCTTGAGATCAGGCTCCACAGAGTTCAGATAGAATCAACTATAAAAATCTGATGAGGCAGCTATGAATCAAACTGTTCCCCTAGTTCCATTTTATCATTTCAAACCTGTTCTGTTGTGTTCATGTTGAGTGTTTATTTCTTTTCATCAGTTGGTTGAAAACTCTGTTTCCTGTTATGAAGTTATTATTTGAATGTATTTTGATCCACATGTTCTGTTTTCTTGTTGAGGTTCTTTGTGTTATTAAGTTTTGCAATGGTTATGTAAAAATCAAAAATGTTAAATAAAGATACTGTTTAATGACAGAGATTTTGAGCCATGATGTCATTTGCTGTATTTTAGAGTAAAGACTGAAGTGACAAATGGAAACATGTTTACAGTCAGAGTCAGATGAACAGTTTTCAGTGGCACAGATGGAGGTTTATCAGAGGAGGAGACTTGGCTGTTCTCCACTCACACTGAACAGGGTCCCTGCAGCTTATTAAAAATCTGACCTGAAAGTTATGGAAAATAAGATCTTTAAAGTCTTTTATTTTTTAATCAAACGCGCTGGAGGTTTTAAAGCTTCTGATTTTCTGTTTAAGCTGTCAAAGCGATTCATTTTGGAGAATAATCTTTTAAAGTTGTGGTTTCACTTGCTCAGAGTTTATCAGTGTTTCCTGATACAAGGCAAGCAGAGGCTTTCAGGGTTTTTTAGAACAGAGCTGATAGTCTTAGAAAGAAATCGGGGATTAGGACAATTTAATGCAATGATTTGAGAGAAATATGTTTCTCACATTTTTCACTAAATTCTGATAAAATTTTCAACAGTCTTTAACATTTCAAAAGAAACCTGCAATTTGTCTTTCTTCCACTTTCACTCTGCTCTCCTACACTGATGCCTGACTGCTCTGGTGGATTCATTTAACCAGCATCTGGTTTTTAATGGGCCCACAATGTTTGAGGTCTGAGTACAGGTTTCCTGCAACTGCAAAAGCAGCTCATATGGGGTGGGCCCAATAGCTAATTTCAGGGTCAGTAAAGATTTTCTTTATAAAAGTAGAGGAGAGCAGCGGCAGAAGAGTTAAACATACAGCAGTGCATGGGTGGAGCGTGAGCTTTAAACTCATGCACAAGAGAAATGTCAACTCTTTTCAACTGGCAGCCTGCACGGCCACAGATGTCAAGGTCAAGGTTAAGGTCAAATTTATTTATATAGCACATTTCCAGACAGACGATGCTGCAGAAAGTGCTTAACAATATAAAAATGCCATTAAAAAGAAACAATGTAAAACAATAATAACAATATAAAACAATGATAGGACAATAAAATAATTAAAACAATAACTAAGACTATTAGATAAGAGCAAAATGCTTGGGTCACAGTGTGTTTTTTTTTTGTTTTTTTTATTTGTTCATTTCAGGCACAACAAAATACATATATTAAACATAAAGTGCACAAAAACAAAAAACAAAATTTACCTGAAAAGGAGTGGGACGAAGAAAACTTATTAAATCCCACCCCTATACTCACTCATCAACAAAAAACAATAGCTTCCCACAGCTACGCCCATCATTGCAAAACCAAACAACACATCAACAGCCCCGGGCATCTCAACGGCAGCTCGCAAACTGTACACAATATATATTAATTATAAATTGCGTTACCACAGGTAACAGGCAATAATAATTACATAGTAACAAGCACACATCTACACACACATGTACATATATGTACATACATACACATTTTTTTTTTTTTTTTTTTTTTTTTTTTTGAATCCATACCAGCAATGGTAAGAGAACAGACATTACAGAGCACACCAAACCCATCATTGAGTATACTGTGTGTTAAAAGCCAGGGCATAAAAATATGTCTTTTTAGTAGTGATTTAAATTGATCAAGTGTTTGTACCAATAATGTATGTTAGATTGATGCTTGTTTTAGTATGCTACTCTACAGTTAGGGTCCCCATCTCTATTTGAGTATCATTAATATACAAAACACACTAAAAGTTATACATGAATTATTAATTATTTTTTTATTATTGATAAAACTCATGCATACTAATAAAATTCATACACGAGTAACAGCATTATTTTAACTGCCATAAATGTAAATTATTTGTTTAACTTATTGTGTTCATGTAAGCTTATTTCCTTTATTTATTGTTGTTCCTTTGGGGTAGGAACTAAGTGTCTTTCTGTATTGCGCACAGGCCCCTTTAAGTGATGTAAAGGGAAGTCAAAAAGCATGTGAAAAGAAGCTAAGCTATAAGTTAACTAAGTCATAAGAAGGAATAAATAAGCAGTTTTAAAGTAAAAGAAAGCTGTAAAGAAGAAGAAGAAGAAATTGGGAATTATTTTCGTTAAGTTTTTGTTCCTGAAGCAGACTCATTCCCTCACGGTTACGTGCAGCCAGCGAGGTATGTTAATTGTGTTTGTTTATCGCATATTTGTTAACTTGAGTTTAAATGTTTATTTGTAATATTTATGTTTGGTCATTCTGTACTTTTATGTAATGACAGTTTGACGGTGGATTTTATGGTGTTTCGGGGGAGAAGTGTGACGGAAGAATAAATCCATCTGTGAATGAAGAACCGTGGTGTCGTGTATTAACTGGAGGGAGTGATAATTATTAATAATAATTCTAATGCCAATATGATGACTGTTCATAGCTCCTGCTTTGACTTCAGCTCTGTGTATGTTATAACTTTACTATTCTGTGCAGCTGACAGACCAACAAGAGAACATGCAAGAGAGGCCCACAGACCAGCTGGACCACATACGCTGTACGCTGCCTTCATCAACACCAGAGCTCTGGGCAGGTAGACAGGCCGTCCCCAGACTGCCAGCAGACTGCAAACGTGCTCTCCACACTGAGCCATAAATTATGGCTGTACAACTCATGCTACAAAGAATATTATGCAAAAACATGTTTCAGGCATTGCAGTTGTCAAAATTGAGACAATACAATTAGAGAAGTCAGATAGACCGATTCATCTTTCTTATTAATGTAACCGCTGCATTTCCTCACTGCTCTAATCTTACCCTTCTTCTGCTGAGGCTGTACAACACGAACCTTTGAGATGTGGTAGAACAGGAAATTCTCATCATAGAAGATCCAGGGTTTGAATCCGGCCTAGGGCCTTTCTGTCTGGAGTCTTCCCATGTCCGCTTATGTTCTCTCTGGTACTCTGGTGGCTTCTCACAGTCCAAAAACTAGGTTAATTGACCATAGGTGTGAAAGGTGTGAAAAGTAGCTAATTAGTAAGAGTATTGTTACTCTCCCCAGCTGTAGAAATCAGTCCAGTAACAAGGTGTGTAACATCTAGCAGGGTGACAGAAAACCCCAGGGTAACTTCTAAGGACCTCAACGTCTCTCTCACATTGCGTTTTTTAAACATGTTTCCATTTGTCACTTCAGTCTTTACTCTGAAATACAGGAAGAGAAATCATGGCTGAAACAATTTCTCATGAAACCAGAGGTGTGGTCCAACAGTCAGTTTTGGTGAGGAAGGTTCCTAACTGAGAGAAGTGACCCAGAAGTATCTTTGTAGCAGCTACAATGAATCAAGATCATGAGCTTTATTAACTGATCAAAGTCTATTCTTTAATCTTCTGCATTATTCAGTTTGCATTGGTAATGTCCATTATTGTAATACTTTTTTAAGATGATCAAAACTTTATTATACTTTGGGTTAGCTGGGATAAGTGACGGATGGAGGGAATTTTACTTCAGTCACAGAATTCCTAAACAGGAAGGAGGAGCAGAGTTACAGTGGATCACTATCCAGCAGGGAAACAAGATTTATTTCAATTTCTTGGCTATGAGTGAGATTTACTAAGTGGGCAAATTAGGGTGATGATACCGTTCCAGAGTGATCTATCAATAGTGCACCAATTTACATTCAGAGATGCATGCAGCAAGTTCATTTCTGTATTAACCAGCTTTCTACCAACAGCAGGACAAAAACAGCAGATTCGATCATGGAGCCACTGAATCTGCTAACCTAATTAAAGCAGGTCTTCAGTTTAGGTTTCTTTGTGAAAACAGCACGGCAAAGGAGACTCAGTGAATTTTTGGTATAAGGGATAAATCTTCTGACTGAACCTGCTGGGACTGTGTGAGGTCCTGAGGCTAAGAGTAAGGATTTATCCACAGGAGAGCTGCATTCTTACAAACCATCCCACTGTGTAAACCTGAAATCTGTGGAACAGCTGAGCTGTATGATGTGTACAAGGACACAAAACATTATTTACCATCAGATCCCGAGCCCTCCATGTGAGAGAAACTGCTGATGTGCTACATCCATAAATAATAAATAAATTAGGAGCTAAAGCTAAAAGGACAGTTTATTTGTACCATCTTCACGTGAACACATTCAAGAACATCACAGATGAACGAAACATTAAAAACTTCCACACTACATAAAGCAGGAAAAATAGTTTTTCTTTCAGGTGGTTTCAGAAAAAACAAAAACATCAAACAGCTCCAAGACTCTCTTTGAAAGAACTAAAAACCTTTATTCTCATGGTCCAATCATGAGTGAACTCCCCGATGAAGCCTTGTGTGCTAAAACATGTCAGAGTTTTAGAGGTTAAACATTAGTTTCCAAAACATTTTGCTAGAGAACAATGAACTATCTGAACTCTGTGGAGCCTGATCTCAAGCTTTTTGAATCTGGTGGCAATCCCACCTGCGACTCCCATCATACCTAAAGTGTTACACAGATGCACACGGATAAAAGAAAATAGCTTCAGTGAGAAAAAATGAAAACACTTTAACTAATGGACACAACTTAAATGTCCTCTTTCACCTGTTTAGTATCCAGACTGCAAAGCAGCAGCGTAGCCTCCGACAAAGACACCACCAGGAAGCAAATAGAGGTAGCTGTACTCTGGGGAATCAGTGGGACGTTTGAACATGTCTAACATCCTCTGTGTCACCAGAAAACCACCTGAGTGGGAGAGGAAATGAAGACACTTATATTGACAACTGCTAAGTCAATTAAAATCAACAAAATAATCACTAATACAGAAAAACACTAAAAACCTTGTGCGTACTATAATCCTCCATGATGCTAACCCTTCTCTGTCTGACCTACACTGCCCCTTTTACAAATGTTACAGTTAACACATCATCTGCTCCCGAGCTTATCATCTCCACATGTACTTTACAAATTCAATTAGGCCCTTCCTTCCGTCTTGTTACGTTTTCCAAACAGCTGAAATATTTTTGTAGCTGCAGTAATTTACAGCAGGGCATTAACATGTTCTGTGCTGAGCGGTCACGTCTTCGTCTCTCTGACATACTTACTGAAGACATAGATAATTCATTTGATTCTAAATTACAGCTTTCCATCGCACCATCTTGCAGGGGTTTGTTGTGACAAGTGGGTCCAGCACTCATTTCCAACCGTGATTTCTGTCAGCCCGGATGACAAAGATATCATGACATGGTGCACTTATCCACTCACTCAGAGGGAACAAGGCATTTTAAATCACAGGTGATTATGTACTAAAATGGTTGGTCTTATGAATATAACATGCTATCGATACATTTTCATTGACAAAGCAGAAAGTAAAAAAACAAAAAACCATTTGGGACATTCCCGTACATTTGGGAAAATGTTTCTCTCTTAACCTTACTATTTCATTTTGTTGTTAACTGCAGCTGTACTTTGTGTGTTAGTGAACATCTTTGTGAACAGTACCTCATTAGAAATGATTCAGACATCAGATTTTTGTTTTTAACTTAAATATTTGTGTTGCGGAGGTGTGGTCTCGGGTCTGCTGCAGAGGAGGGGTGACGCAGTGAGCTCAAAGGGGAGGCGCAGAGGCGTGGTGGGAACAGGTGTGCCTGGGCAGGTTGATTGATGAGGAGTCTGTTTTCTCTTCTAGTGACGGCTGGACAGTAGTGGTGTGCGATACTGCATATTTTGGTATCGATCCAATACCAAGTAAATATGGGCCAGTATCGCTGATACCGATATCGATACTTTTCAATAAAGAAGGTGGATGCGTCACTGAATTGCTAAATCTCAATTAATTTTCATGACCTTAAGAGTTTTTTGTGATGTTTCCTTTTTTATAATTAAATAGTTAAATCCCAGGACATAATTAGGAGGAATTTTATAATTAAATAGAAAATGAATTTGATCCATTTTTTTTTTTAGAAAAATCTTAATTAAAAGTGTACACAAACCAGTAAAAAATTAAAACAAACAAGTACTGTTGAGAAACTATACTACAAAAAGTACTATTAAAATTCTCAACAACGACTGGTAAAAATATAAATGATATGTAAACAACTTAAAAGCTACTAATGTCTGGTGAAGCTGAACATGAGATGGAAGAGGGACAAACTTCAGGTGTTTCATTCTTCCCCTGAGTCTGACCCCTCTGTCTCGATCCCTTGCTCTGCTGTTTTTAACCAGTTTGAGCCTGTGACTCTTTCTTATTTAGAGGATGCCCTCTGGTTCCCCAAATGATCCTGTCCCACCCTGATTTTTTAAGGAGATTTTTGCTAGCATAGGCTGTTCTTACTGTTATAAACAGCAGTTTAATATCTGGTGTAGTCCCTGCTAATTTTAAGCATGAAATAGTACAACCCTTGCTTAAGAAACCTGCCCTGGACCACACTGTATTGGCTAACTACAGGCCTATCTCCAAGTTGTCTTTTATGTCGAAAATTTTAGAGAAAATTGTACACTGCCAATTGATGGATTTTTTTAAATGAGAACGGTATCTTAGAGGTCTTCCAATCAGGTTTTAAAAACTTTCATAGCACTGAGTCAGCACTCTTAAAGGATTTTAATGATATCTTCCTTACCTGTGACTCTGGTAATCATGTTGTTCTTGTCCTCCTTGAACTAACAGCTGCTTTTGACACTATAGACCACAACATTTTATTGTCTCACACTGTCTTGTTGGTATATGTATGATTTCTATACATTTTACATGAGATAAAAACTTTGTTCGAAAGATTCAGATAATTGCCACCACATATCCAAACCGACATCATGACCAGCAGCTTTTAAGGCTGTGGCTCCAGCAAACATCAGCTGATACTAGAAAGTAATATTAAATCAGTTCTAACAGCTGATCAAGCTTAAACGTGCTGCTGTTGTTTACCGCGACATCCGCTGGTTTTCTCTTTCTGGCGCAAAGTGGGCGATAAACAAACCAGAGAGAAAAGCGATCAGCTGATCATTGATCAGTTTCATGATTGAAGTAGAAACAGGGGAGGGAGGGGGAGAGAGTGAGAGAAGAGGCAGCTGTGCAGCCTAAAGACAGAATAACTGCAGCTTTGTGTCTCTTTTTCATTATAGCTAAAGTACGGGACAAACTGCGTCGCTTCTCAGCTCAATACGAAACGCGTAATATTTTCTCTGAATGAGGGACCATTCCATTTTTAAGGAGCCATTGGCAACTCTACTAACTAACCTTATGAATAAAATAAAGTTCACTATCAGTAACATCATAGCACCCACCCAGCTGTATAGAAACTCTGTCATGCTAGCTAGTACGCAGTACGAGTTATTGTAACTGACTGTAAAAAGTCAGCACAAGGAAAATAAACTCCACCTAAACTTGGTTTATATGTGACTCAGATAGACTGCAGGTCATAACTTCTTACCTGTAGTTCAGTTCACCGCACACTCGGACCGGTGTTCCAGATTAACTGGCGCTTAGATTAACTGGATTTGGTCAACAGATGTGTGGCACACTTGCGTTTCAGGAGCTGCTACCGACAAACCAGCAAAAAAACAAAGCAAAACAAAACAAAACAAAACAAAACAAAAAACCGCCATTTGTGTCATCTGTGACACTTGTGGGGTTATCTCAAACACACTTTGTCAGTCTTGATGCTGTTGAACAACAAAATGTTTAAAAATGTTTACCTGGTGATATTCTCGCGCGCGACGCGATCGCGAAAACAGCAAACAATTAACACCACGCCAGTGTTGTTCACAGGCAGTAGCGGTTTTAGATACGGGCGGGGCGACACGGGCGGTTGCCCGGGGCGTCATCGTGGTGGGAGGCATCACGGGCAAAATAAATAAATAAATTTGCTCGTACTCATGCTGCCCCGACATCATGCCAGCGCATATTAGGGATGGCATAGGCACCGATCGGTTTTCTATCGCCCATTTGCTGGGAGTAAGGGCGCCCTCCGTTTGCGAGGTGCGCCTGCTGCTTGCGGCACAGGGAGGAGAGGGCGGGGCGGCGGGGGATTCTCTGGCTGGCTGGAGCACCATCTAATAACCAACTCGCAAAATAAAACAAACCAACAACACGAAAACACCAGACATTATGATACAGACTTATAATTTGCACCGATGTTTTTTTTTGAAATTCTATAAAGTGCGCCCTCAGTGCGCCTGCTCGCTGCTGAAGTCAAAGTAAACTTTATTGTCATCTCCGCTACATACAGTCCAGTATATAGAGAGACGAGACGACGAGGCTCCAGTTACAGCAGTGCAAGTAAACGAACAATAAATATTCAAGAGTAAAAAAATAAATATACAATTTAGGACTCGGGGTAAAGGGATCAATAACAATTTAAAATGAATATTTTATATTTTGTTGATTTAAAGTCTCACACACAACCCGTGGAAAGGAGAGGGAGACCTGCTGCTCCCAAATAGAGCACATTTCATTCATAATGTTGTAAATCCAAGCCCATTATGTATTCATGATCCGAATCCTGGGTTGTGTGAAATCCCAGAAATAAACCCTAGACAAAGCGAATCTGTGAACTAAGGTGTAGGTCTGTTAGGTTATGTTGTGGTGATCCTCGAGTTGGGGGATGGGTGTTCATACTGGAGTGCAAAATTAAAAACCAAGATGGACAAGAAAAGTTCAAAGCCATCAGGTGCTCAGTTTAAAAAAAGAGAAAAGAGGAGTAGCGACTTCCACAGTCGCTAGAGGCCGGGGATTGAGCCTGCCTATTTGCCTGACGCGCTGTCAACTTTACGCAATAATGTGAGAGGTGGAATTGCTTGCTTGTTTATTAAAGTGCTTGAAAACTTGACAGAGCAATGTGATCGGCTCGCGATTCAAACTCTTAAAACATCACAGGCTCTAATGCAACAAGCAATGTTCCCTCTAAGCTGCGCACGTGCGCAATTGCGCACTGCTGGCATGGTCTCTGCTCACAGAAAATCTGCGTTGCGCACAAAAAAAAATCTAACCTGAATTGAAATTAAAATTAATACTTTAACAATTCTGTTTTGCAGTGTTAGTCAGTAAGTGCCTGGCTGCTCCCATATGGGATTAGAACGATGCCACCTTATCCCATAGTTCAGCCAATAATGCGATTCACATTCGTATATACGCAGCCAATCAATGTCGTTGACAGTCCACCAGCAGCTTGACACTTTCAGCAGCACTGCACTGAAGCTGTCTTTGTGCTCCAGGGGTGAAAAATATGATGGAAAAAAACTGAACGTCAATACGTCGCACATAAGAAAATTATATGTCAAAAACACATAATAAACATATTTTCAGTGTTAATTTTTCTGATAGTGTTTTAATGTTTATCATAAGATCAATCCCAGAGTTGGGAAATTCACAGGAGATATTTTCTTATTAAATTTTCTGAAGTTTTCCAACTTTTTTTTTTTTTATTTTTGTTTTATTTTTTTTTGGGCCACTGTTAACAGGTGCACAAGCTGTTTTCTAAAAGTGGAGATGTCACACGTATCATCATTGGCCTGGACGAAACCAAGAAGACTGCTTGTGGATTCTGCTTTGTCGAGTATCATTTAAAAATGTTTAATTCATGCTAAAATATACTGAGTCAGTAATTTGACTGGCTGCCATGCACTTAGAAATTGAAGTTACCAGTACGTCATGATTTACACATGTTGTGCCTTAATGCTGTCCCAGATACTACACCTGTGCAGATGCAGAGCATGCCTTGCGCTTCATTAATGGCACACGGCTGGATAACAGCATCATCAGGACAGACTGGGATGCTTCAAGGATGAAGGCAGTTCGGTCGTGGCAAATCAGGAGGACAGGTGAGGGTTAGGATATGAGTACTTTTATAAATGTGGAAGTAATCGGCTGTGTAGGGCTGTGCGATATGACCAAAATCTCATCCCGATATAAGACATCTATCCTCCCGATAACGATATAAATCACAAAAATGTAACATTTTCTGTAAATTCTGTGAATCTCGGGCAGCTCGACTTGCGTGAAGTGTTTCCAGCTGTGCGTCGTGTGCCTGGAGTCAGTGTTTTAACCGACGCATGAAACGATAAATTTTTAGACATAAGTTGTAATGCCCGACGGTTTCTTTGTGAGTATTTATTACAGAGCGTGCTGCGGGGAAAAGCCTGTTCTAACGTTTGAGTCTAAGGTTTATTTTTTAGCACCTGACGGCTCTTTTTTTGCTTCTCATCTGTAAACACTCTGCATACTCTTTCGTGTGATTCAGTTTATTTTAAAAGTCTCAACAGGATCTTGAGCTTTATTGTGAAAGGTTTACGTGGAAAATAAACAAGCGGACACACGGTGGTTTTACCGTCCTTGTTGCTAACGACAGCGCATAAACATAGGCGCTTGTCCGTCACTAGTGTGGTTGTATTAAATATAAGAGAAAGAGAGAACTTTAAGAAATTAATATAGCTACTACAGTGACCATCAAAACTATGAAAAAATATTGCCGTAAGCAGTTTATTTTGCAACACCACGAAACAAACGATAGCGTAAAATGAAATGATAGACGTTTTTATATTTTCATCCGATATATATTGTTATATCGAACAGCCCTACTGCTGTAGATGCCAACTGCTGGGTTTTTGGTTTTGTTTTTTTAATTGGAGTAAACTACAAAGCTAAAAGTTAGTTCTGTGAGTACGAAACTGCACTCGTATTAGAACTAATGTAAAAAGATATTAACCCACGACTCAAGTAATGTTAAAGGACATTGAAGATATCTCTGATCTGGGCTTTAGAGCTCAGCTGCCTGGAATAATTTAAACAATTCATCTTGTTTATTTAAACAAAAGAAGCCTCCAATAGATCCAGCTGTTGTGGTTCTAACCCTATATAACCTGCAACTTTCATAAAAATATTGTTTCTGTCTAATTTTTAATGTTTTGGGTTCCTTTTTTTTTTTTTTTTTTTTTTTTTGATTGTGTGATCAGAGTTTTTATACCCCTTTGCTGGGGTTACTAAACATCCAGATCAGCAACTTCAATCCAGAAATGCTTGCGTCTGCTTTTCAAATCCATATCAGATCAGATGAGTATCTTACTTATTTTAGTCATACAATTTACAAGTGAGCTTACCAAAGCAGGGACACTTAATTGGTGATTGTAATAGTTTCAATTACTTTGGAGCGTTGGATTCCTGAACACAATGAAGTTGAGAGCTCAGGTTTGGCTGATCCTTTTTGCCTGACTGTCAATCATCATGATGATCACTTTCTGTCATTGAACACTTTAGCAATCTCTGCACTGCAGATGTTTTGGACAACAATATAAAATGCAGCATACTATGACATTTTAAAAAAATGACACATACTTTTTGAATGCCATTTGAGTAAATACACTTTATCATGGCATTTGAATACGCTAGTATGATATTTAGAACTTTAGAAAATAAATTATGCATGAATACCCATGGCCTTTAAAAAAGATGGCATTACCGTAGTAATGCATTAGCAAAATGAGTGGATATATTATGCTGTTAACAAACACAATGTAACATAATTAGGGATGGGTATCGTTTAGGTTTTATCTGATACCGGTGCCAAACCGGTTCTTTTGAAACAGTGCCGGTGCTTAAAGAATGGAGAACACAAACTTTGTCCAAAAACCTCTCATGTTTAGCTGCTTTCCACTTTTTCTTTGGTCATTTTAGCCTTTTGGCCAGGGTGAAGGGAGCATCTGCCATCAAACAAGAAGACAGTTGCATGTAACTACGACGGTGTTTGCTAGTTCACCTTACATGCATTAATTTAATAACATAGTTAGCCTACTCAATGTAAATTACACACAAACAACATTAAGCTACTCGCCCAGAGAAGAACGACTGCTGCTGCCATCATCATCCGTCATCATGTCTGCTACACTGGCGGGGCTCGGGGCCAGGACACTCCTCTTCAGGTTCTTGGAGGGTGTTGCTAACTCCGGGTCCGATAACAGGCACCACACCTGTGGTAGGTACAGTGCATTTCTCAGCTTTAAAAAAAAACGCTATGCGTCGCCAGGTGTTTCAGCAGATTCAAGGTGTTACCTCCTTTGCACAGTATCACCTTAAAGCACTTGTTGCAGGCTGCTGAGTTTGCATCTTTTGCTGTGAAGTACAGCCAGACTTTTGACCGCTTCGCCTTGGGCGTTTTTAATCTGTAGCTCTGCTCTAAAAGAACGTACGTACCTGGGGCCACCTACTGTCTTTGGAAAGGTAAAATGATTGGCTAGAATCTGAAGTGTATGATATCTCAGGGAAAAAAAAAAGCACCGAAATGTGCGCTGCTTTTCGGTATGGTTACTACCGTTTATGTCGACACCGGTTACCGGTACCCATCCCTAAACATAATCATGTTTTATTTTGTCAAGCTTTCTGGGAGCGTAAACTTGACAGGAAATACTGGGCAAAGGACCTGATTATTGTTTGGATTTTCCTTTTCTACAAACACCCAGCAGTATGATTCAAGGGTGGCTTAACGGTCCACCATATACAAACACATGTGAGCCCACAAAGGGCAGGAAGTAACATTGCTTACCAAATAAGGAAACCAGAACCTTACATAGAGTGCGCCTGGAGTTAACACTATAGCCTCGCCCACCATTCGACAGGCCGGGAAGGAGAATAGAAACAAAAGAATGTCTTTAATCATGCCGTTTGAAACAAGGTTTACAAATTTAAGTACAACAATGACAAATATTACCAAAATCAGTTGGATGCTGATTTTACAGTGTTGGGTAGAGTGTGTTAGTCTCAGTTGAACAAGTGATTGATTTATGCTCTCTTCCCCCCTCTTTGTGTTTCTGTGTGTAACTGTGTAGGTAGGTGAGAGATGATTACGACCCAGCGAGAGACAGTTACGGTAACTGGCTCAGCAGCATCGACCCGCAGAGGGGCGCAATAGTTTTTAGAATAAACACCACAGCAGTCTGCCTGGACTACAGAGTCCCAGCTGTTAGTCCTGCTCCAGATTAACTCTCCCACAAGGTCAAGCAAGCTACCACAGATTAGAAGTTTTGTCATGAAAGCCCTCTGCAGCAGTCCAGCTCGGACTACTGGATCCAGGTGTGAGCAAATGTTATTTATTTGTTTTTGAGGCCTGGTTTTTGCTCTGCCTGTCTCTGCAACTACACGGTTGACATGTGATATTTGTTGATGTTTATTATTCTGTGTAAAGAAATGCCATTGATTTTCCTGCAGGCTGGAAAGGCTCTGATAAAGTTGTCTTGATTTTCTGTGTCATGTTCAAATAACTACCTGAAGTAGTGAAGATGCAGTGCTGTTCCATGAATGAAATTTTGTCCAAAACTGTGCATACTTTTTAAAATAAAGTCTTGTTTTTTGAAATTTGATGCCATTTTGTGAAATCTGTTTGGTTTGGTATTATCTGTCGCAGACAGATGGATATAGATAAATATAGTGTGTGTGTGTGTGTGTGTGTGTGTGTGTGTGTGTGTGTGTGTGTGTGTGTGTGTGTGTGTACAGAGACATATATAACTCTTATCTCATCATCATGGCATCTGTTAGTGGGTGGGATATATTAGGAAGAAAGTTAATATTTTGTCCTTAAAGCTGATGTGTTAGAAGCACGAAAAAATGGACAAAAATAGCAATGTTAGTGAAAAGGGCCAAATTGTGACGGCTAGCTTCGAGCATCTCAAAAAGTGCATCGCTTGTGGGGTGTTCCCGGCCTGCAGCGGGCAGTATCTACTAAAAGTGGTTTAAGGAAGGAACCATGGCGAACCAGCGACAGGGTCCTGGGTGGCAAAGACACATTGATGCACGTGGGGAGTGAAGCAAGTCTGTGTAGGCAGTGTGTTGCTTTGGGCAATGTTCTGCTGGGAAACCTTGGTTCATGCCATCCATGTGGATGTTACTTTCATCAGGGCAGCTTGGGCAGCACAAGGGGGACCAATGCAATGTTAGGCTAGTGGTCATAATGCGAGCTTAATAAAATGAAAGAAATCCAGCAATAAAAAGAGAAGTAGTACATTTTGGATATACATTATTAAACCAGGGGTGTCCAAACTCGTCCCATGGGCCATTTTTAATTGGCCCATAAGTAATTTTATAAATAGAATAGAATATGGCCCGCACTTCAACTTTTGCTTGAGTGTATTGCACTTCTTAGTTTTAACACCAGAGGAGCTACTGTTGATCAAGGCAGTTGCTCCACCAAAAGGACAATCACAGAAGAAATTTACCCCAAGTTACTAAACATGGCAGAACCAAAGAAGCGAAAGGTAGAAAGTGAGTGCAGAAAATTTCAGACACGGTGAGAGATTGAATATTTCTTCAAAGAGTTCAAGGGGCGTGTGTCTGTTTGATCTGCACCGAAACTATGGCAGTTATGAAATCAATCAATCAATTAATAAATCTTTATTTATAAAGCACTTTTCATACAAAAAAAAAAAAAAAACTGTAGCACAAAGTGCTTTACATGGTTAAAAGCAGCCCACCCCACCCTCCCACTCATTCCCCACACTCTCATTAACAGAAACGGTCATGGATATACACATTACTAACACCCCCCCCCCACACACACACACACACACACACACACACACACACTTAAAGAGTAAAATTGGGCTGGGTACGCATTAGCCAAGTGAGGAAACACTATCACAGGGAGCTGTCTGCACCGGGAGCGGGTCACAGACCGCAGCCTCAGGCTGGGCACACAGCAGGAGGGAGGCAAAGAAGCCCCCAGCCAGGCTGAGAGGATCCACAGAGCCCCAGCAGCCACGGTCGATCACAGCCCCGGTGCAGAGAGCCCCCTCGAGGAAACACTGGAGATATGACCTAATAAGAATATAAACAGGATAAAAAGATAAAATAAATAAGAGTGGGATACAATATAAATATAAGTATAAACAGAGTAAGAAGATAAAAAATGAATAAGAATAAAATCAATAAATATTAGGTAAAACTAAATTAATAATATAAATAGAATAACAGGATAGAATAAATAAGCATAAAATAAATAAACGTTAGTTAAAAGCTAAATTAAAAAGGTGGGTCTTGAGCCTGTTCTTAAAAACATGTACGTTCTCTGCGGCCCTGAGCTCCTCCGGCAGGCTGTTCCACAGTCGAGGACCATACCACTGAAAAGCTGCCTCTCCGTGAGTATGTGTCCTGACTTTAGGAACAATCAAAAGGCCAGTACCAGAGGACCTCAGGGTACGCGAGGGTTCATATGGTAAAAGCAGATCTGAAAGATAAGAAGGCCCAAGACCATTAAGACATTTAAAAACCAATAAAGAACTTTAAAATCGATCCTGAAACACACGGGAGCCAATGCAGCGATTGTAAAACCGGTGTAATGTGGGCCCGCCCTCTGGTCTTCGTCAGCACACGAGCTGCAGAGTTTTGTAAAAGTTGTAAAGGTGAAATATTCTTTTTGGGGAGACCAGAGAGCAGGGCATTACAGTAATCAATGCGACTGGTAATAAAAGCATGCATCAGCATCTCCGTGTTGGCCCGAGAGAGAATAGGGCGGACTCTGGCTATATTTTTTAGATGATAAAATCCAATTTTGGTTACGTGTTTAATATGTGGGATAAAACCAAGCTCAGAGTCAAGAATAACACCCAGGTTTTTCACTTGTAGTGAAGGGCATAGTGAAAATGCCTGTAATTTAGACAAGAGTTTCTCTCTCTGAGCCTCAGGACCGATGATTAAAACTTCAGTTTTGTCCTGGTTAAGCTGTAAAAAGTTTTCTGCCATCCAAGATTTTATATCTAGAATACAGTTAAAAAGGGCATCCATTGGTCTGGTGTCATCAGGAGACACGGAGATATACAGCTGAGTATCATCAGCGTAACTGTGGAAGTTCACTCCATGCCTCCTGATGACACTGCCAAGAGGGAGCATATACAAATTAAAAAGTACAGGGCCTAAAACCGACCCTTGAGGCACACCACATGTCATTTTATGGATCTTAGAGGAGCATGTATCCATACACACCATAAAAGTTCTGTCTGAGAGATAGGAAGTGAACCAGTTGTGTACAGCACCAGAGAGGCCCACCATGTGTTTCAGTCTGTTTAAAAGTATAGCGTGGTCTACTGTATCAAAGGCTGAGCTTAGATCCAGTAGCACCAGGACTGAGAGCTTTTGGGAGTCCCAGTTACATCTAAGATCATTTAAAACCTTTAGGAGAGCGGTCTCTGTGCTGTGGTTCACCCGAAATCCAGACTGAAATATTTCTAGGATCTGTTTATCAATCAAAAAAATCATTAATCTGAGTAAAAACAAGTTTTTCTAAAATTTTACTTAAAAATGGTAAGTTGGATACAGGTCTGTAGTTATTAAAATCATTGCAATCCAAATTGCTCTTCTTCAGAAGGGGCCTCACCACCGCCGTTTTAAAAGCAGCAGGGAAGACACCCAACTGAAGAGAGCAATTCATCATGTATAAAAGCTCAGCTTCAAAACATCCATAAAGTGTTTTAAAAAGTGAAGAGGGGATTGGATCTAAAAGACATGTGGTGAGTCTCACTGTGGAGAAAACTTTCTTAAGGTTCTCAGCATTAACCAGGACAAAGCTGTCCAGTGTCTCCTCAGGTACAATCGAGCCCTCAGATGTGTTTAAAATCATATCACGAGAAGATAAAATATCACATCTGATGGTGTTGATTTTTCCCCTGAAGTGGTCTGCAAACTGCTCACAGAGTGAGTCTGTGGGGGTTCTTTGGGAGCTGTTAAAATCAGGTTAAATAAATGATCTATGGTGGAGAAGAGGACCTTGGGATTATTTTTGTTATTACTGATTATTTTGGCGAAGTATGAATTTCTTGAATTCCTTAGTGCAGTGGTTCCCAAACTTTTTTTGCCAGCCCCCCCTTTTTTACAAGAAAAATGTTCGCCCCCCCCCCCCCGCGCACAAACACATCCTCCAAACACACACACCCATATTTTGCTCCATTGCGGTTTATTTCACACCTCAAACATTTAGTAAATGATTAAGCAAATACAAGTAAACGGCAATAAATTACAGGCAGTAATAAAATATACTACTAACTCTTTTACGCTGCGTCCACACCTACACCGGTATTTTTGAAAACGCAGCTGTTTCTGTGCGTTTGGGCCTTTCGTCAACACGTAAACGGCGTTGCGATTCACCGAAAACGGAGATTATTTAAAACTCCTTTTTTGCGTTTATGTGTGGACGAGGATTACAGAGTTCGTCACGCAACGCCAAAGGTATGTGCCTCTTTTCACGTCACGCTGTGCGCCACGTTATTGTTTACATGAGATGAATTGCAGAATGGCAGATAGAGACAAAATACTGTTAATCTGACTATCTTCAGGTTTTACACGCTTACATACACACACACAGTTACTGTCCCTGCATTTAGAAAGGCAGAGGCGTCACTGTGTGATTATTTTACGTGTAGTTGTTTTTTTTCCTGTGTAATAATATTCAACATTGCTGTCAATACATTTTTCAAAAAATGTCTCTCTGTGCAAAATGGGTTTAAACACATAAACAGCTGTGGGATACTGTTTGTCCGTGATTTGAACAGGGGGAACAAATTACGGCAGGATCAGCCTGATATTATTCGTATCCCACTGTAACTTTACTGCATAAAGAGCTAACATGTCCAAAATGTCAGGAGTAGTTAGTTATTACAAGAAGTGTTTGTGAACTAAAAATCAAGAATGTGGGATCCTGTTTGTCCGTGATTTGGAGAACCTAGCGCTGCTCCCGACGCAGGGAAACTAATTCTGCAGGGGAGACCTACCTTGGCACTTGTGCAGGTGAAGCCAAAGGGAAGATATGCTTCACCATATTTTCTAGTCTTTGGCTTGGAAGGAAGTTGGTTTGGAAACATATTTGGCGATGCTTCATCTCCTGCTTTGCGTTTGTGTGGGAGCCCCGTCAAAAACCTGTCCACAGTATCCAAGCACTCTTTTATTTATTTTTTTCTTTTCATACCGCGCCCCCCCTGCAATGGCTCTGCGCCCCGCCTAGGGGGCGGGCCCCACACTTTGGGAACCTCTGCCTTAGTGTATTATTGTAAATTTTAAGTTGCTCGCAAAGTATTTGATGGTTGATTGCATTTTTATTTTTCCTCCATCTCCTTTCTGCTGCCCTGCAATTTCTTTTGAATTTTTTGACTTCTTCGTTTCTCCAGGGTGATACACGTTTTACGTTAATCTTTTGGTGGTGGTGGAGCAACGGAGTCAAGGCTTTTCTTCAGTTTGAGGTTAAAATGATTAAAAATAAAATCACAGGGTGCAGGTAGAATCACAGGGGGGCATTCGTCTAAAACCCTGGTAAAATTTGCAGCCACTTCAGAGGTTAGATAGCGCCTCCTCACAGTTCGCACCGAGGTCTCGCGCTGAATAAAACCGGTGATGTTAAAAAACACACAGTAGTGGTCAGAGACAGCCAAGTCAACAACAGAGGACACACTGGTGGACAGCCCATGGGTGATGACCAGGTCCAGAGTGTGTCCTCTGTTGTGAGTCGGCTGCGTGACGTGCTGGGTAAAATCCATACAGTAAAGAATGTTTAAGAATTCTTTTGATGTAGGGTCAGAAGGATTATCTATGTGCAGGTTAAAATCACCGGTTAAAATTATCATATTATACTTTGAATGTATGTTTGTTAAAAATTCTGAGAATTCCTTGATAAAAGCAGCACTGTCTTTAGGTGGTCTATAAATTGTGACAGATAAAACTGGAGGGCTGCTAAAAACAATAGCGTGGAATTCAAAAGTGGTAAAATGATCAAATAAAATTTGTTTGGTGGTGAGTGTGTTTGTAGCGACTTCCACAGTCGCTAAAGGCCGGGGATGGAGCTTGTCTCTTTGCCTGACGCGCTGTCAACTTATGCAATAATGCGAAAGGTGGAATTGTTTGCTTATTTATTAAAGTGCTTTGAGAGTTAACAGAGTAATGTGATCATCTCACGATCTGTACTCTTACAACGTCACAGGCTCTAATGTAACAAAGCAAAACATGTTGTGCAGCGGTCAACAAAAATTACGGCTACCCAGCCCTCCTCTCTGTCAAAATCAAACCCCCGTGAATGACAGACTGACAACGCCCATTTATGTCGCCGCTAGCACCCACGTGACTCCCATAACAACCAAACAAATGAAAACCCAGTGATCATCAAAATTCTATATATTTAATTATGGCTCCTACACACCAGCCCCTAATTATTAGGACCCCTTCTAATAATTACCTAGATTTAACCAAGTAGGAGACATAAAACATGCAGAGAAAAGTCAATCATTTACTGTATTTCAATATTACCCACAGGAATCCTATAGCTAATCTTAAAGTCTACATTTAAAGAAAAATGAGAGACATTTTATGTCCAAATACAATCAAAGTCTGATAATTGGATCTAAAAGTCTTTAACTGTGATCTGCCTCCAGCAGTAGACACAGCTTGGTAATAGGTCGATCCAGGCAACTAGTCTGAGTCTTAATCCGAACTTGACGAACAAATCCTCTTCGGTCCGGAAAAGTCTTTATCACACGTCCCATTGGCCAAGAGTTACGAGGTGCTGAACTGTCCATGAATAGAACCAGATCTCCCACGATGAGGTTCCTCTTTACTCCAATCCATCGCTGACGTTCCTGTTGCTGTAGTAGGTATTCCTTCACCCATCTTTTCCAAAACAAGTCAGACATGTATTGGACTTGTTTCCATCTTCTGTGTGTGTACATATCAGTGGAATGGAATACTCCTGGTGGTAATATCGGGGAGGTCTTTAACAGAAGAAGATGATTAGGGGTCAAAGCTTCCAGGTCGTTAGGATCCATTGAGGCTTTGGTAATTGGGCGGCTGTTAATGATGGCTTCAACCTCACAAAGTACTGTATGAAGACCTTCTTCATCCAGGTTTTGTACTTTCATTATGGAATTAAGTACTTTGCGAACCAGTCTTATCAGTCGCTCCCAGGTTCCTCCGTGATGTGAACCTCCAGGTGGATTAAAGGTCCATTTAACTCCCTTTTGCAGAAAGACGTCATTGAGTTTCACCTGGTTCCAATGTTCAATGGCAGTTCTAAGTTCACGTTCAGCACCTACAAAGTTGGTTCCGTTATCAGAACGCAGTTCTCCAACCTGACCTCTTCTTGCACTGAAACGTCTGAACGCATTAATGAAAGAGTCAGTATCCAGTGATGGAGCAACCTCAATGTGAACAGCACGGATAGCAAGGCAGGTAAATATAACACCATATCTCTTCACCACGCTCCTCCTACTTTTCACACTGAAGGGTCCAAAGTAATCCACTCCCACCCGCGTGAATGGAGGTTCATCTGGAATGATTCTTTCATTGGGCAAATCCGCCATCTGTTGATTCACTGGTGGAGCATTAAGGCGTCGACAGATGACACATTTAGATAACACTTTTCTTATTGCTGTACTAGCTCCAATCAACCAGTACTTTTCTCTTAGCTTAGACAACATGTGGTTACGACCACCATGTCCAACTTCCTGATGTATGTGTCTAAGCAAGAGCTTGGAGATGTGTTGATCCTTTGCTAGTATTATGGGATGTTTCACCTCAACTGGCATCGATGATCTACTGAGTCTCCCACCCACTCTGAGAATTCCATCTTGCAGCTGTGGGCAGAGTCTTCAAGAGGACTTGATTTTATAATGGGTTGTCCCTTCTCCAGACTCACAAGCTCCAAGGAAAATCTCATCCTCTGACAGAACTTGATGATGGCAACCTCAGCTTTGTCCAGATCTTCCACTGTAAGATTCTTAATCACAGATGTCCTCTTAAAGTTCCTCAGCTTTTCTTCCACAAATGATTTCTGTTGCTCTTTACTGACCTCTGACTGTGGTAAGCTTGAACACAATTCTCTCCTTTTCTTCACAAAGGACAGAAGCAAGTCCTTAAATTTCAGCAGCCATGCCACTGACTTCTTAAGATGTGTCCAGGTAGAAAAAAGCGTTTAAACAAGCGAGTAACAGAATTTTCTCCAGCTTGCTCAACACTCACTGTGGCAACTGTTTTTTTACCTCAGGATCATCAGATGAAAGCAGACTGATATCATCTGGGTAGACAGGCCATTCACTCCTAGATTGTAGAAGATACTGAGGCCCAGACAACCATTTTGCATTCTTCATAAAAACATCGACTTTCACTCCTCTTGAGGCCATATCTGCTGGATTACTGGCTGTGTCCACATATCTCCATTGCGAGGAAGATGAAACTCTTAAGATTTGTGAAACTCTGTTGGACACAAAACCTTGAATCTTGAAGTCTCACTCCTGATGTACTTAAGAACAGAAGCACTGTCTGTCCAAAACACAGAATCCAGAAGTTCCATCTGCAGCTCTTTCCTCCAGAGTACATCTAATCGACTGGCCATGGTTGCTGCAATGAGCTCCATTCTCGGGATGGTAAAGGATTTAAGAGGAGCAACACGAGCCTTTCCCATAACAAACGCACAGTGTTGTTCTGAACAGATGTTTTCAATCAGCAGATAGGTCACTGTTCCATATCCATCCTCACTGGCATCACAGAAATGGTGCAACTGAGCACTCGTGATTTCTCCAAATCCATCAGGTTTCAGACATCGACTCACTTCAAACTTGCTCAATAGCTGGAGCTGCTGGAGCCATGTTAACCATCTTTTGGAAAACAGTTCTGGTACATTATCGTCCCAGCCGATTCCTTCCTTGCATAGATCTCTTAGGATTTTCTTAGCAGTTAAGACCACAGGACTTAGCATTCCAAGAGGATCATAGATAGAACTGACAATTGAAAGGATTCCTCTTCTGGTGAGTGGTCTGTCCTTAAGCACAATCTTGAACTTAAAGGAGTCTGATTTTATGCACCACTCCACACCCAAAACTCGCTCAATCATTGAGGAATCCAATTCCATATTCAACTCTTTCATGCCTGTTGCTCTGTGACTTTCAGGAATGGCCTCCAGCACTCCAGGCTTGTTGGTAATCCACTTTTGAGCAGAAATCCTCCTTTGGCACATAAAGAAACCAACTCTTGGTACATTAACACTGCTTCCTCATCAGTTCCAACGGACACAAGACAATCGTCCACATAAAAACAGTGCAACAACTTCTTCACAGCTTCCTCACTGTAGAGATGTCCAAAGTCATCCGCACACTTTCTGAGTGCAAAATTGGCGCAACTTGGTGATGAAGTTGCCCGAAGAGATGTACATTCATCCTGTATTCAGATGTTGGTTGTTCCAGATCGCCTTTAGGCCACCAGAGAAATCTCAATAGATCTTTATCTTCAGCTGGAACCATGACTTGATGGAACATGGATTCAATATCTCCCATAATTACAACTGGCTCTTTCCTGAATCTTGTGATCACTCCTATTAAAGAGCTTGTAAGATCAGGTCCTTGTAAGAGTTGGGAGTTTAAAGATGTTCCATGATAGCTCACTCCACAGTCAAACACAACTCTGAGTTTCTTCTTGGTCGGATGGTAAACACCATGGTGTGGTATATACCACAGCTTGCCATCATTGCGATCGATCTCCTCTTCCGGGACCTTTTCAGCATAACCTTTAGCCAGGAGCTCATTCATGAAGACTTTGTCTCTCTCTCAAATCTCTTTTTTAGAAAGCGCAGACGTTGTTGAACAACTTTCTTATTGTTTGGCATACTGATACTGGTATTCCGAAAAGGTAATGCTATCTGGATATGACCACCCACATATTTGGCAGAGTTAGTCACTATTTCCAGAAATCTCTGATCCTCTCTTGACAATCCAACCTGTTCATCAACTTTGCTCTCAGGAAAGTCAATTTTGAACTGTTGCTGCCAAAGCTCCTCCAGCGTGACAACAGAAATTCTGTTGACTGTAACTTGTGGATGCTTCTGATCGCCTGTAGCTTCACAGTTTCCTGAAAGTGGCCCATTGATGGTCCAGCCAAGCCTTGTCCTTACGGCATACGGTCCTCCATCAACACTACACACCACTTCCAGAGGTTCCAAGGCTTTGGGAATGTTTGTTCCGATCAGAAGTTCGATTCCTGCATTTATTTGAGGCAAGTTTATGTGTTTTAAATGTGGCCATCCTTCAATATCTCCTGGTGTTGTAATATTTCCTTTATGTACAGGCATGGACTCCTGTGTGTACACTTTTGGCAGCTCCAGAAATTCGTCCCCACAAAGAGCGGCAACCTCCAGTCCTGATAAAGTGTTGCTGCTCACAACTCTTTCTTGGCCCATGGTTCTCAGGAGGATGTTTCCTTTCCTTCCCTCAAGGTGTAGTCTGCGCATTAGACTCTCAGTGCAGAAAACTGCAGTGCTCCCTTGGTCCAAAAAAGCATATGTTGCAATAATGTTGCTTCCCTTCTTTGACTTTACTTGGACAGGTACAATGGGCAGTTTGCAGTCCTGGTCTCCAGCCCCTGTAAGACCACTCGACACCAATGTGTTCACATGCGGCTGCATGTTCCTGTCGGTCTTTTCAGAGGGTGTACTTTCTTTGTGCAGGATGGTGGGATGTTTCCGGCTACATTTGGAACAGGAAATCCTCTTACGGCAATCTTTACTGATGTGTCCTATACACAAGCAGCCAAAACAGATGCCATTTTCCTTTAAGAAGGTTATCTTCTTCTCATGAGCCATTTTTCCCAACTGTGCACATACGTCCAACATGTGTCTTCCTCCACAACAAATACAGACGTTCCTTCCAACCTGATTATTCTTCATTTCCGTTTCCACAAGCTTAGGTGTACTCTCCACAACTTGCATGGTGGTGGCAAAGCTTGTTCCTCTATTTCCAGGTCTGCCTTGATACTTGGGTTTACTCATTCCTTTACTTGGTAAAGAAAGTGGAGAATCTTGAATATTACCGAATACAGGATCAGTTAATATTCTTATTTGCTTCTCCAAAAAATCTGCAATATCCATAAATTTGGCTCTTCTTTTATGCCTTTCTTGCAGGTCACAAACATGGCTTCTCCATCTGTCCCTAAATTTATACGGCAATTTTTTAATAACGTTCACCATATTAGAAGGCATGTCCAAATCACTCAGATGCTGCACCTCCTCCATTGCATTACAGCATCCCCTGAGGAACAAACTGTAGTTCTGAAGAGCTTTTACTTCCTCTGTTTTAATCGACGGCCATGAAAGTGCCTTGTCCAGATATGCAGCTGCGACCTTCTGTTCATCACCGTAGTGCTCCTTCAACAGTGATTTTGCCTTCCAATAACCACGATCTGAGTTCATTTGTTGACAGCTTCTCACCAGTTCCTTTGCATGGCCTCTTGTGTACTGTTCCAAAAAATATAAACGATCACTGTTATTTTTTGTATTGCACTCAACTGCATTCTCAAATGCTTTAATGAATGAATAATATTGAAGTGGATCTCCATCAAAATGAAGTATTTCTCTCTTTGGTAAGGAAAAGAGCTTTGCTGTTGGATTAAACGTGTTGTTATTTCATTTTGTTTAGTCATTATTCCAATAACATCATTTTGGGGTTCCAGTTCCACCATACCATTTGTATGACAGTCATTTTGTCCATTTGCCTCAGATGGATTTGAAGGAATAACTGAATATTGTCGAGGATGATTATTTTGAGAAGATTCAGTCAACACTGCTTGTTGCATGACACATTCCTGGGTTTTTTCTTTTCTCCTGTTTTGAGTTTCAGCATTAGTCAATGAATTTTGTTTTGCAGAGATGTGAGGTATAAATTCCAATGCATCAACATTAAGGGTTTGTTTAGATCTTTCATTGAAATGTATGAATTCATTCCATCTGAAACTTTTGAAGATCCTTTTTACTTGTTAAACTTTGAGCTTTAAGGACATTTATTGTTGCCATTTTTTCAGCAATTTCAGTGTTCAACTTTAGCCTTTCCTTTCTTTTACGAAGACGTTCCTCCTCTTCTTCCAATACATGTTTTTCCTCCAATAATTTCTGCTTAACCATTAAAGCTGCCAACTCTGCCTCAGCTTTCATACGAACAGATGAAGTTGAAGATCTTGATGAAGAAGTTTTGTGGCTTTCAACATTTGAAACACTGTCACTTGGCTTGATATCATCCTCCACTTCAGTCTCAGTATTTGATGCAACTTTGTTTTCCAGTAAATTGATTTGCTTTGGACAAACAGCAGGGTTTTGTTCTCTTTGATTTATCCAGTTTTGAATTTCATTTAAAAACACATTGGTGTATTTCATGATACTTGAAAACCATTCCTCTTGTTTTATTACTTCTTCCTCTGGCACCAAAGGCAACACCTCAACATGGGAACTTGAAGCCTTTTCACACAATGCTTTTAAATCCACCACATACTGCTTAATTTGAGAAAGATTTTCATTGTGTTGCATAAGCTCTTTCATTTTTGTATTAGTCCTTTCATTTTATTGACATATTTTTGCATTCATTTTGTAAATTTTCAATTTTATTCAACAATGCTTTCCCAGTCATTTTACTTTCTCTCTTTCCCCCAAATCATTAGAGGAACAATCATCACCACCTGGCTGACTCATGATTTTCCGTTTGTTTGTTCGATTTTTTTTTATTTTAATCTTCAGTGATCATCCATAAAACATATATCCACTGGAAGCCACAATAAACTTTGACCATAAAATCCTTTCAACGTAACGGCGCTTTAATTGTCCATTGAACGTCATCCAAGCAGCATAATTAATAAGACGCAGCGCAGACATCAATCCAAGAGCGAAGCAAAAGCGTTGCACATTTAACCAACATTCATTCCATTCAGTGTCTCCTCTTGAAACATCTCAGCGCTAATGCAATGTGGCTTCCTTTTCCACAACCAGACATGCACAGGTATTCTTACCTGCGCTCC
Organism: Oreochromis aureus; assembly: GCF_013358895.1. Taxonomy (NCBI): domain Eukaryota; kingdom Metazoa; phylum Chordata; class Actinopteri; order Cichliformes; family Cichlidae; genus Oreochromis; species Oreochromis aureus. The sequence goes on along the minus strand of NC_052958.1, from coordinate 32,020,164 downwards.
TCAGAATTGCGTCAGGTTTGTCGGCGCTGCTGGCTCACTCATTCAGATGCGCTGCACTTACTTGGCGTCTTTCAGGTTCCTTGATCTGATTTCTTTGATCCTGCTTGCGGCTTGCTTCTCCAGAATGCCGTTTTTTGTTGACTAAAGATGTAGCGACTTCCACAGTCGCTAAAGGCCGGGGATGGAGCTTGTCTCTTTGCCTGACGCGCTGTCAACTTATGCAATAATGCGAAAGGTGGAATTGTTTGCTTATTTATTAAAGTGCTTTGAGAGTTAACAGAGTAATGTGATCATCTCACGATTTGTACTCTTACAACGTCACAGGCTCTAATGTAACAAAGCAAAACATGTTGTGCAGCGGTCAACAAAAATTACGGCTACCCAGCCCTCCTCTCTGTCAAAATCAAACCCCCGTGAATGACAGACTGACAACGCCCATTTATGTCGCCGCTAGCACCCACGTGACTCCCATAACAACCAAACAAATGAAAACCCAGTGATCATCAAAATTCTATATATTTAATTATGGCTCCTACAGATGGAGGAGATCTCTGGGATCTGACAGTAAGACACAAAAATGATCAGTTTTAATCCAGTGCCATCTGCTGATGTTAGAAGCTCTGATGGACATGAATAAGGTGTCAGAGGAACAACGAGTTTGAGGACTGAGGTTCAGACTCACAGAGAAGTTCTTCCCAGACTGCACATTTTGGCAAACACTGTCCTGCAGGAGGAAGCAGAGAGAATCAATATGGCAGGTTTAATGTTACTGTCTAAAGAAACTATGTAGAACTGTTGAGAATGGAACTTCTGTCTTATTTACAAGGAAAACATTTAATCTAAATTTTTGTCAAGCAACTGAATTGGTATTTGTGAGTTGTCATAATCAGTTAACATATTATTGTATATAATATTGCTGCTTTTGTGAAGCCATAGATATCTGAACGTTAGACCAACCCACTCTTAATAATGGTAGACAAATCTCAAAAGTAATGTAAACTTAAAGTGGAAGATTTAATGAAGAAAATCCTGAACTAGGTAAACTAAAGACATGAATTATTACATTGATCTCTGTTTGATCGGCCCAGGAACATCTGTTTATGTTCCATCTACAACCAGCTTTGATGCACTGCTGACACCTGAAGAGAAACAATCACATATTAGTGTTGAAATCATCAAGAAAATGATTATGTCCAAAAATACAACATACAACAAAGAGACTCCTCAGTAGTAATGCATTCTTCTTGGTGATGACACATAATGTTGTGTTATTAGTGATCCATCTTCATAATCTTTATAATCTGGACTTGAACTTACAAGACTGAACTTGGTGGTCCACTGATGTCAGAGCAGTTGGTCAACCTCAGCTGTTCTGACAGTTGTGTTGAACCAAGTCTAAATTTCACTGTGACATGCAGACCTGTTAAATAAAAAAATAACATGATCAATGTCATAGCCTTCAATTACTAATTTTTAAACATATGTGTAATGAGTTGCACAGTTTATAATAACGAACAGCTCAGATTTGTCAACTAGTAAAGAGTATTCATCTGTCAGAGTCAGCTCTGTAATGTTTCTATTTTGCTGGTTGGGAGATGTTGCAAATCAGTAAGTAGGTCTGACTGCAAAGTATTTAATTTATGAAAAGTCACTGCCCATCAGCAGGAAGTGTACGATCAGACAGGATGCAGGTGCATTGTGGGAACTGTGGAGGAGGGTTATTCGGAGCACAAATTGAGCCAGACCTTGCAGCGAACTGACAGATAAAGTTAGACGACACTTCTTGGCCCACGATCAGGTGTGTGTGCATTTTTAGTAAAACCTGAAAATGAAGAACATAAGTGACAAATACCTGAAAGCCACAAATGATCACAGTCCCGAGTGTGTTTGTAAGCTGTACCTGTCCATTTGTGTCCTTTTCAACTTTGTGGGAAATCATTTTGTGTTGGGACTCATCAGGAATGGACAGCCAGTCTGAATCTGTGCAGTCATCTTCAAATGTGCAGCTAGGAGAAGAAGAAGAAATGATCACCCAGTCCAGAATTGTTTGAAGTCGTCAGCTGCACATGTTGTTTCTCTCACCTGCTTTTAGAGCCACACCATCCTGTGCAGACCAACACTCCTGCACATTTGTGTACGTGCTGCACTTTGACACAGGAACTCGCTTCATCTAGAACAACAAACACTTTAAAATGCAGCACAGGTACATGTGACATTAAGATAATCAGTAAATAATATAAGTACCTGGTTTCTAAATGGCACATACACATGTTTACGATCCACTGGATCCAGATGTAATTTGGGAATCACTTTGCGGTCATCACTGGTCCTGTAGAGCACCGTGGGACAGGCAGCGTGATACTTCCTGTCCACAGACAGCTGACAACAAGAATTTGTGAAAACAAGAATTTATTTATTTAATTTTACTTTGTGCTGAAACATATTCGACTTGCAGTTATATAATAGATATAGGCATAATGTGTAGACTCTTGGCTTTCATTTAAAGGTATCCACATTCAAACTGGATGAAGAGTTTCAGCTCCTTAACATGTGCCATCCTCTGTTTAAAGGGACCAAAAGTAATTGGATAAATGACTAAAAGGCTATTTCATGGGCAGATGTGGGCAATTCCTTCACCATGTGATGATCAGTTGAGTAGATAAAAGGCCTGGAGTTGATTTGAAGAGTGGTGTTTGTATTTGGAAGATCTTGCTGCGAACAGACAACATGCAGTCAAAAGAGCTCTCCATGCAGGTTAAATGAGCCATCTTTAAGCTGCGAAAACATCTGTACATCATCTGTGAAACATGATGGAGGGCGTGTGATGGCGTGCATGGCTGCCAGTGGAACTGGGACATTATTGTTTATTTATGATGTGACACAGGACAGAAGCAGCTGAATGAACTCTGTGGTGTTCAGAGACTTACTGTCTGCTCAAATCCAGCTAAATGCAGTCAAATTAGCTGGGGCGTGTTTCATAATACAGATGGACAATGACCCTTCTTGATGTCATGTTCATCTGCTCCTCTGGGGATGGTGTTGGCTCTATGTTGTAGCTTCCTGATGACACCCAATTTATGCTCCAGTGGATGATGAGAGTCAAACCTTAAATACTGATCCGTATGCGTAGGTTTACGGTACACATCAGCTTTTAGATTTCCCCATTACTGATGGAAATCGCACAGTCTAAGAAGGCTAAACTTCCACTTTTCACATCCTCCCTGGTGAATTTGATGTGTCGGTCCACAGAGTTAATGTGATCCGTGAAATGTGTTACGTCCTGAGATTTGATTTTCATCCAGGTGTCATCCACATATCTGCACCAATGACTTGGTGGTGTTCCAGGGTAGGATAACAAAGCCCTCTTTTCCACTGCTACAGGCAGAAACATGGGTGTGCGATGGGTTCCCCAGTTTCACCCATCGTGGCCAATTTGTACAGGGAAGAACTGACCCTTGTATGTGAAGTAGGTGGAATGAAGACACAGTACCAAAAGCAAACACACTTGGTCGATGCTGAGAGTGGTCCTGTTGCTGAGGTTGGGGTCATCCTGTAATGTCTTAGGAACTACCTCCAACGCTTCCGTGACTGGGATGCAAGTGAAGAGAGATGTAACATCGTACGAGACCATGGTTTCATCTGCCTCCATGGTAACATCTCTCACCTTCTCAACAAAATCCAGGGTGTTCTGGTCGTGGTGCTCAGAGCTGCCTACCAGCGGGTTGAGGATCGAAGCCAGAAACTTGGAGATGTTATAGGTGACCGAGTTGATCATACAGACAATCGGTCTTAAAGGAGCACCCTGCTTATGTATCTTTAGTAAACCATACAGACTTGGTGTAGATTCCCCTGGGTATAGCCTGTGGTATGAGGTCCGGTCAATAGCATTGTCTCGTTCTAACTGCTTCTGACAGTCTATCACCCTCTTCCTGTAGCCACTGCCTGGGTCTCGTTTCAGGGGCTCATAAGTATTTTCATCACCGAGCAGTGACAAAGTTTTCTCATGATAGACTTTCTGGTTTAGCAAAACTGTGCACCTACCCTTGTCTGCTGGAAGGATGATAATGTTGTTGTCATTACCAAGTGATGTGAGTGCCTTCCTCTCCTCCATGGTGATGTTAGATGCTGGGGGCTTTGCATTGCTGAGAAAGTATCGGCGTGAGTGACGAAACCTTTCTCCCACTGAAAACGCTACGTTCAGATGAACAGAATCAACTTTTGGAGATTTAATTCCTGACATTTTTATGCAATCTTTATGGTCAGCCGAGTGAACTAAAGCTGAAAGTCTGCACTTCAACTGCATCCGAGTGGTTTCATTTACCAAAAGAGCCATAATTCAATAAAAGCACCCCCCCAAAAAAAGAAAAAAAAGTATCTCCTTCTTCTTTTTAGGATACAAATTGTGTTTCTGACTGTGTCATAGCAGGGCCGAAGTCTTCACTCATACAAAAAACTCAGTCGCCATCTTATCATATTTGTGTTGGACAACCTCATTTTGACAAATATTGATCATGTACAGGCCTCAGCGTCTCTATGGGATTACCAACAGCAGAGACAGTGAATCCCACCATAGTAACATATAGGTAGCCAACACTAGCAATGCATCAGTCTGATATTAGCATCAGAGATTCTTCCAGTCATGGTTCAAAAAGTGAGATCAGGTGTGGGTCAAGCTAATCAGTCCTGTGATGTTCAGAGTTTAATGTGTCAACTGTTCGCAGCTGTGTACCTGTTGCTAACTGGTGAGAACTAACATAGCCCTGAGGAAGATAACGGGAAGAGAGCAGTCTGGAGGTATTTAAAACCTGCAACATCAACAGTTTTCTTATTTGTATGTTTTCAATAGTTTCTCACTACATTTCAAACTTCTTCTTGTTTACTTTCTAACTTTCGTCATATCAGTAAAATACTTGTTTAGAAGCTTTTAGTGCTTTCATGGTCACATCTCTCATCTCTCCACTCCACAAACAACACCTGCATGTGTGTGAGCAGATGAACCCACAGTGAGACTGAGAGCACACAAGTGAAACCACAAGTGACTGCAGTTTGCAGCAAAGACTTCAACAATGAAATAAAATGAGACTAGTTCAAATAAGTAAGCCAAAAAAAATCATAAATAATTGAACTTTAAAAAGCTTTGTTTGTTATTTATTTTGGGTCAGTGTTTGTTTGTGATTTTATTAATAGATGCTAATTCAACAAATATATTTTGGTGACACAACTATTTTTCATGTTTGTTTCATGGGAGGAATCCAGCACATTTCAGGATGATGAAATGGCATTTAGATGTACTGATGTAATGGTACTTAAGATGTTTCATTTCATACACACCTTAATGAGCTGCCCGTCTCCTGTCCCAATGAAGAAAACCATCCAGCCTCTCTGCCTCACTGCCAGCACAGAGGTCATGTAGCTGTGCCTGAAGAGGACTGCCTTTGGTTTCAGGACCTTTGGCCGAGAAACAAACACACTGATCATCAGATCTGATACTTTAGATATCTTTAGATTAGAACTCAAGATGGTTAAAATAGAAATAAGCTGTCATCACTCCAAACCTAATGAAGTGCTTTAAATTTATGAACCCAAACAGCACATCCATTATTTGTGTTTACACCTTGTATAATCACATACATGAACATGATTCAAATATGAAATAATGCTCAATAAACTGAACTGACTATGATGCAATTTTCTCAAATATAATTAAAAGTGCTATTTCAAGAGAGTGATGCTGATTTGTGTTTTGTTCACAGCATTTCATGAAGTATGTGGATACTGATAATGAATCTTTATCAAGTCATATGAGAGCACAGTGACCATAACTGACATCTGTCACCACAGCAGCAACTCTGTAAGTGACTAATTAACTGACCTCTCACTAGGAGCATGACAGTGTGGGGACAGTGGAACTGGGAATTTAGAGCCCCACCGGTACGAGGGACTGTTGTAATGCTGTAATGGAAAGTGTCTTTTTGTTTATTTCCAAGTAATCACTGTTATGTTTAGAATGGTGTCAATAAATTGGTTGAGTGACTGAACTATAATTCCAAAAAGGTAACAGCTCTCTCATTCCACCTACACCCCTTACAAATGAAAGAAAATGTTTAGTTGTTGTTTAGTAATGTTTAGTCCATCTCGTAATGGGATTTGCCTTCATATCACAGCAACAAAGCAACATTTGGGTATCGAAGAAGACAAAAAATAAAATAAAATAAGTAGCAGTAGCAGCTGTTATGATGGCAAAATATTGTAACACAAGCGGAGCTTGGATGGAAGCAGATAGAAATTCTTCCAAGTAATCAGTTGTACTGTCAGCAGTTTCATCTGAAGGTTTATCGTCACTGACTTTAAGCAGCATTTGCTTCTCTGCATGTTGGACCAGCTGTAAGAAAGCCTGTGCATTTCAGGATGATAAAATAATATTTAAAAGACACAGTTACATTTTTTACAGTTTGCAAGTTGGCCTTTGTATAATTATGGATGTTTTTATTTAGTTTTTGTTAAAATGTTCAAATCAGAATCAGAATACTTTATTAATCCCAGAATAAATGATGTCATCACAGTTGCTCCAAAACAGTAAGAATAGAACCTTTGCTAAATTAAATAATGCAATATATTACAAGATATAACAAAATAGCTCTAATTATGAATACTTCAGTATATTATCCAAAGTTGAATATTGATATAGATGAAATTCAGGTACCTTTCTTATTATATTGACTTTATTTTCTCTGCAGAGGACAATAATAAAACACTGTCAGGCAGGTCACCATTGTAGGCTTCCTGAGTACAAACTCTCAAATGTTTTCATGTATTAAACCACAACATGCACTGATCTGACTGAACATGATCAGTGCATGTTGTGTTTGATGACATAAAACATTTGATTAAATCTCATTTAATAAAATGTATTTTAACATATTAGCCCGACTGAACCAAAGTACTTTAATGTTAGTGTCAATGGACTGGTTCTTATATAGCGCTTTTCTACTCTATCTGAGCACTCAAAGCACTTTATACAACTAATTCATTCACCCAATCACGCTTTCTAAGATGTAAGTGCTCACTATCTAACATTCATACTCAGATGGATGTACTGGAGGGCAACATGGGGTTAGTATCTCGCCAAAGGATATGCAGCATTCAGACCGGAGCAGACTGGGATCGAACCACCAACCTTCCTCTTAGTAGCTGACCACCTGACCACCTGAGCTACAGCCATGTCAGTTTGATGAATAAATAATGTGTTTGGAAACTCGTTTAACGTTCACAATTAACAATTTAATATATTATTTACATTTATTATGGCTTCAGAAAATGGAATAATACTGAAAAACTAGCTGAGGTCAACTATTACCCAGCAACACTCAACAGCCTTCTTTCCACTGAAAATGAAGTCGCAAAAAAGCTTGAAGATTTTATCAATTATAACAAGAGAGCTTGTCAATTTACATGGGGGATAAACACCACCATCATATATGTGATCTTAATTAATTTATCAGATTTCTTAAGTTTTAAGTATCTCTTTTTTTAACCATTACACTGTAATACAGAAAACACTAGTGCTGTGGTTGATTTATTTATTTTTTTGTTAAAAAGAAAAAAAGAGTCAAAAGATTTCCAAGAGATGTGGATCAGAAAAGGGTCCCACAGCAGTGCTACATCCCTGCTCACACCTACAAATTTAGGTCTTATGGACTCCAGCTTTCTTTGATGAAGCCGAACATCATTCAGTGAAACCCAGTTTGTTCATCACATGCACCAGCAGACACACCAGCACTTCACGTAATTTTGACTCCTTTTTCTGGTGTCGTCAATTAAAACTCTGGAAATAATATGAGTTTTTGTAGAAATTACCTGAGACAAAGTGTCTTTTAAGTGTCTTCTGTTTGGTCTCAGTGAGATTGTATTTATATATATTATATTGTTATTATTTATTATAATGATTGGCTTCTGTTCTTTTTACTATAAAAATACAAATGTGCATTCATTTATTATATATATTTATTGTAGATTTTACGGGTGTTTAGAGCAAATTCTCCTTTTTGAAACAAACATTAAATTTTCATGTGAAGTAGCAGACTGAGTCTGAATCGATTGATGTTTCTAGTTTTGTGACCACACGGTGTAATAAAGTAATCTGCCTCTCTTTGAACATTTTGCTTTCATGAATGTCCACATGAAACTGTGGAGGCACAGGTGGAGACTACATTCAGGAACCATTCAGAACATGTTTAGAAGTTATGCAGTGACCCACCGTCACCGTCACTTCTGATGGCACAGAGGTGTAGAAGTCTGGATCTCTGTCCCCTGCTCTGCTGTAATCAGGGCTGATGTCAAACACCATCAGCTCGGTGTTGGTGTCTCCTCCATCCACACTGAACACGCCGCTCCAAAGCACTGGCTGCTCCCCCGGGATGACCGAGGAGGCCACGAGTCTGCTGCTTTCTCCGTCAGAGACACTGAGAGTCGCGCCCCGCAGAGACTTGACTGTATCAGTTTTGCTTCTTTCGCCTTTGAGCCAAATGAGGCGGACTCTGTTTGTCTGAGCTGAGAGCACGTTGGAGAACAGATAGATGGTTGATTTAATCTGAAACCCGTCAACAAACTCCACATCACCTTTACTTTTGATCCTAGGCGTGCCTGAAGCTCCATCAGTTAGAGAAAATATACCTCCACCCTGTTTGTTATCTGTATCCTGAAGGTTGATAGTTTCGGAATCGGAAGGGCACCTCTTTTCAAACGTCCCTTTCTTATCGCAGTGAGAATATACGTGTCATTTTCTGTTTTCTTCTTCACATCCACCAGAAAGCTGACTGACCTGCTGCTGCTCTTCAGAGGTCCCACCTGGATGGGTTCTCTGTACAGAAGCTTGGAGATGTTCTTCAGGTCCAGAACCTCGCAGTGACCGCAGTCATCGTCAGTCACACCGCAGCTGATCAGAGACGCATTGTTTGTGAAAGGCAACAACACGTTGATGCTGAAAGTTCCGTTCCAGTCAGCTGTATCAGAAACCCGGTAAAACTGCACATCATCCTGTTGGTTTCCGGTCTTTATTATTCCTCTCTGGGTCAGACTGTTGATCAGAGTCAGATCATGGCTCAGCTGGTACAGCCTCTCCTCTGTGGCGATATAAAGCGTGTTGGAAGTCACGGCAAATTGGCGGATGTCTCCATCAAAGGTAAAGCCTCCATCCTCCTCCAGGCACAGACTTCCCCAGAGAACAGAAAGCAGAGCGAGCAGCAGGATCATCTTGTAGCAGCAGTGATACTTGTGCCTGGGACACCGTCATACACTGAAGGTTTGCATGGCACTCTGCTCTGTGACACAGTGCCTCGTGCGTAAAAGCGCAGTGTGCCTCTGCTGAAAAAAGAAGTGTTAAAAGTAGAAGGAAGCATGCCCAGCTAATAGAAAAATCAGATTTCAATTTTAGGATTTAACATCGTTACTATTTTCTTTCAGCTGTTTTCTCTACTTTCTGCCATGTTCTCAGTCTGTACAGTTTAGTGTGACAGCAGAACCTGAACAAAATCAAAACAGTGACAGCACTCAGCTGCTGAGAAAGCGGTTGGTGAACCTTGAGTAAGTTGTTACACACTGAAGGAAGACAATGTTCTTCCAGGTGCACACTGAGGTTTATTAATCTGAAACATATCTGAATAATAGTTCTGTGTTACTGTCGGCTTCCATTACCATGGCTGGCCTGCGTTACTTTGTAAGCGATTACTTTGTCAGTCACTCATTGTCTGAGCAGCCACTGCCACCTACTGGACAAACCCAATATCGTCACTGCAACCCCCCCTGGCTTCTGCTCCGCGGCTGCTGAGTGACCCCTCATCTGGGACTCTCCTCAGCTCTTTCTGGGATAGTGGCGCGGCTGCCCCTCTGTTGGTCTTCCTTGGTCTCTTGTGTTCTGGGGGCCTCTGGATGTCTGGAGTTTTGATCTCCTCCATACCTGCGTCATGCCCTGGAGGACGGGGCAGTGGCCCCCCACACCCTCTAGCAGATCATTACATGAAGGAACCTTTAAAAAAAAAACAAAAACAAAAAACAAGCGCGTCCATGCTCACAGGTGTACACACAGGTGATCACACACAAACTACACCCTTTTTGGCTCTTACCTCAAAGCACACTGTGCGCTGTCGATCTTACGTGCTGCACAATAATGTTTAATATTTAGTATTTACTGTCATATTCCCATAGATCATTGTTATGATGTTTATTACTCTCGTTTTCTTCTGCTTGCTTTCTTCTTTCTTTCTCAACAGGTGATCCAGGCGATCGATATATGTATTTTTTGTCTGCTTATTCTGTTGGTTTTTGGTTTTTCGCCCTTTCCCCCCGTCCCTCTTCCCCGCTGTTTTTCTTTCCCTCTTTCTTTCTCCCCTTTCCTTCCCCCAGTCAAGTCTGTCCCGTATTCAGCAAGTGAAAATAAAATAAACAATAAAAGGTGAATCAAATGGACCATTACGGCAAGGCTGGGATGGTCCATTTGGTAAAGTAAATCCGTTGGGCATCTTTCTTCGCCCTTAGACAATAATTCTGATGGCAAAAGAACCAAACGGGACAGGTAAAAAAAAAAAAAGACAAACTCAATATCGCCTTAGAGCCACATCAGGTGAGAGCAAATGAGCTTTTTCGCTCTGTAATGTGATGTCAAAGGATACACACTGTATGGTTTTAATAAAGACAGAATATTTTCATTCGATGTGTTTTTATGTAATTTGATCTTTAGATCAGTCGCGCTGAGCACAGGTCCACTGATCCCTGCAAACATGAAGTCTGTGCTGACTTTGAAAACTCGCAGAACTTCCTACAAGTTCTAACGACAGAACAACAAAGGCGACATCTAGTGTCAGCTCTGGGAAATTATTTTCTTAAGTTTATGGCATCCGTTAAATCAGGGGTGTCAAACTCCAGTCCTCGAGGGCCAGTATCCTAGTATAAGAAGCTACAAGGGCAGGTTAGTTGGAAAACAAGCAGGAAAGCGGGCCTCGAGGCCTGGAGTTCGACACCTGTGCGTTAAATGATCACCGACCAAAATATGAAAATATGACTTCTTGTACTCTGACAGAGACCACCAGACTGTTATTACCAACAAATGTCAGTAATAACAAACATTATTTTTTCTTATTTCTGATGCTAGTCTGAACAAAGTGATGGTCATAACACAACTGCGACACACCAACCAGGACCCAGCCAGAGCCCCAGCTTGAAGGCGGAGAACACCCAGAACCCCAAGTCCCAGTGGCGGTGGCTGTAGCTCAGGAGGTAGAGCAGATCACCTACTGATTGCAAGGTTGGTGGTTCGATCCTTGGCTCCTCCAGTCTGTAAATATCCTTGGGCAAGATACTAACCCCAACTTGCTCTCCGATGCATCCATCGGAGTGTGAATGTAGTTAGAAAGCGCTAAGTACAGAGAAAGTGCTTGTGAGATTGGGTGAATGTGGCATGTTTTATAGAGTGCTTTGAGTACTCTACTCCGGGAGAGTAGAAAAGCGCTATATAAGAATCAGCCCATTTACCATTTACCAGTCCATGTAGTGGCAGAGGCTTTATCAAGACTAATATGATTTGTCAGATGGTCCATCTTGAACATATGTTCACCTCTATAGTGCATTCTATGAAGTATTTTTTATTGTATTAATTGTAGACTGGGATTTCTAATCAATTTAAATGTTTTTAAGCATATCTAAGACTAGAAGTTTTGGTCTAGGCTCACTGATAAATCTGCATCCCACTTTGCAATAGGAAGGCATATTGATTCACCTTTTTTGGAAAGTGTCATGTATATTCTAGACAGTAATTCTGGGGTTTGAAGATTAAGGAATTGTACCACACTTGATGGTGTTTGTAATTCAACTGGATTAGGTTTACATTTCTTTTTATTATAGACTTAATAAGAGATTTAGAATGAGAATTTACTATAGATAGAGCTTATAGATAGAGCTATAGAGCTTTATTATAAATTTAAGATTTAGCAACTTAAACTTCAATTTAACGATTTGGTATTGAAGAATGTTTCAGTGATTACCAATTCATGTAAGACAAGACAAAGTGTGACAACCAACCAAGGTCTACCTCAGGGCTGGACTGGGACAAAACAATCGGCCCTGGCATTTTTCATCCAAGTGGCCCAGAATGATAACGAGATGATGATGGATCGCTGGACAAGAAATGAACAAATGGGCTGCTGCAAATGTTTGTATGGCCAGTGCCCAGAGGCCCAAAGGTGCATCGGAAAATGCCTGGTATATATACTCCAGATTACCAGTCCATGTGTGATCTACCCAAATTATTACACTGGTGTAATATTGATCCGCTGGAACGTAGGAACCTCATCTTTTTCTTTGACGATAAAACAGGTTTGAATCATGTTGCATGTCTACTTCTGGATTTTTATTTGATACGCATGTCACGTGAGGGATATTTCAATGAATGGGTAGGAAATATATTAACCTGGTCACTGGTATGGTCTTTTCAAGCATTTTAACTTTACCTTTTTGTTTGTGCTACCGTCTCCAGATTATGCATCATAGCAAGTCTCACTACCATCATAGTAAAATTTAGCTTTCATGCTTGCTGCTCTGCCTATGCCACCGAAATCTCTTACACCTGTCTACACCCACTACACCCTACCTACACTCTTCACCTCTCTAGTACACTGTCCATTGCTTTGGATGGTTGACCCCAGGTATTTACAGTTAACTCATCTGCCTTCACTACCTCCCTACAAATCACATAGTCATCTGTGAACATCATAGTCCATGAAGACTTCTGCCTGACCTTGTCTAAAATCACTTCAGACTTCAGTGCTCTCCTGCTGATGATAGTGCAAATTTCAGTTTGGAAGAAAAGAGTTGTGTGTGATTTTTAAATTATGGTGATTATTTTATTAACACAAATCCTGTGAGGTGTAAAACCTCCAAATTCGTTTTAGCCACCAGAGGTCACTTTTGGCCTACAACATTTAGCATGACAAAAAAGTTTATTTGGCCCGTTTATGAAGAAGAACCAAAGCGTCTGAAAATGGAAACTACAAAGAAAAATAGTTACAGTTCCTAAATAGCTTTGTAATAATTTTGTTAAACTTTATGAACTGAAGCAAATATTGTTTCTTTGTCCAAATACTTATGGACCCAGATGTCTCATCTGAAAAAAACATCAGATTTAAAACCTGTTACACTAAATATGCAAAAGACAAAGGATACAACAGATAAAATAATGTTTTATTTGTGTCCTGATAATATGATTCAAGCTAAAAAACATTTGCAGTAAAATTTAAATTGTAAAGAGAGAACAAAAAAACAAAACAAAGCAAACTCTGCAGGAAGCTTTATAATGCATATTTTGAGACAAACTTTTTCCCAAGAACACTCAGGCTGGTCAGTGGTCAGAGCTTATTCATCTCAACGGTGAGTCTCTTCTGCCAGAAAGAGATGATCGTCAACACTGAAAGACAAACAGTAACTCATTTAAACTGAAACATCAGCCATAAAGTGGAGAAGAAAAACTTTTCTATTATTTCTGCTGAAATCAAAGTGGAAAGTGGTGTAAAACAATCATTTTGCATAAGATTGTTTAATAATCCGTAAATGTAGAAAAGAAAAATTTCTGTCACTTACCTGCAATAACACAGGGTATCAGCATGAAACGCAATATCTGAAGGGCTTTGTGTAACTGGGACTCAAGCCCAAGACTCACTGTCCTGTCACCATACTTTATCTACAAAATAAAGAGAAACATTTTACAGAGGGAGGTCTCACCTGAGCAATGGGTCAAAATCTTTATTGTATGCATAAATATCATTTTGAAGTTTGAAAGCAACTGTTTGTTACGAATACAGCTGAAAAGGTCTGTTTGCCCTCATGATACATGGTAATCTCAGTTTCAGGCTTCTCCTCTAGAAAACCTCAAACTCAGAGTATGAAGAACTTAAAGGACACTCTGAAGAAACACTACAAAATGAAGGACATGGGTGAGCTATCCTACATTCTGGGCATCTTAGTGGTCCACGACAAGGCCAAAAACCATGTTGTGCTTCATCAGAGACAGTATGGAATGGACAGTGCCAATCCAGTAGCAACTCCAGCTGACACGAATGTCAAATTAAGAAAGAGTGATGATGTCAGTCAACCTGTAAACCCAAGCATGTATCAGTCAATGGTTGGAAGTTTATTGTATGCTGCCATGGCCACACGACCAGATATTGCACAAGCAGTGAGTGTGGTGTCAAGATTCAATGCAAACCCAAACACTACACACCTTACAGCGGTGAAAAGAATCCTGAGATATTTGAAAGGAACTCTAACCCTGGGACTCAAATATCAAAGGACAGAAACAGGAACCTTGGTTGGGTATTCAGATGCTGATTGGGCAGGTGATAGGACGATCGATGTTCTACAACTGGAAACATCTTTCTACTTGCAGGAGGTGCAGTTAGTTGGCTTAGCAAGAAACGAGTTGCACTTTCAACTGCAGAGGCTGAGTATATTGCTTTGAGCCAAGCTGCACAAGAAGGAATTTGGTTAAGACGACTACTAACTGAGCTTGGAATGGAGACCACAGCAACAGTGATCATGGAGGACAATCAAGGAGCAATTGCAATCGCAAAAAATCCAGTTGATCATGCAAGAACAAAGCACATAGACATTCGTTACCACTACATTTGTGAATGTGTGCAAAATGGACAAATCCAGCTGAAGTATTGCTGTACAGAAAACATGAAGGCTGACATCTTAACCAAACCACTGCCTAGACAAAAGTTTGAGTATCTCAGAGAGAAGATTGGACTGTGTTCAGTTTAAAAGGGTTATCATATGCTTAACATGCCTATATTATGCTTATGTTAAGATGTCAATCATATAACTGTAATGTAGAATAATAGTTTTGTCTAAGATGGACACAGTACATTTTTTTTGTGTGAGTTCAAAACAAAAGAGAAAATGTTTTATTTTCTAGTAACACTGTGATATAGGTGCATATTTTTTTAGAAAGAAATAAGCAATGGCGGTCAAGTAAGTGAACTCCATGGTAAAATTAAGTGGGAGTGTTGTAATAATAATTTTACAATGTATGTTGAAGGGATATTACTGCCCTCTGTTGGTGTGTCTGTGCATTACAGCAATAAAAAGGTGTTCGTTAAAAACATAACACAGGTCCTCCAGTCGGCTCTGTGCAGCAGACAGATTCACAGTGCTGTTTGTGGGATCAAGAAAGAAACACTTCTCTACCAGACTGAAACTGTGAGAAGAACAATGGACTAGTCCCCCTCTGACTGTACAAATATAGACGTGTTTTTTAATTGTTAGTTTCTCACGATTCACTATGTGGATATGGTTCAGCAAGGTAAAGAAACACGACTCAATAACATGCTGCCTGATCCATAAGATAATAATTTGGTGTGTATTAATGATGAAAGGGGGAAAAAATATAATAGTTCCCAGAACACAGAGTGTTACTGATATAAAGTGATTGTCAGCTGTGACAGCAGGTGTTAGTAAACGATATAAATGCAAGTGATGATGAAGAAAAGGCTGAACTTAAAGTAAAGATACAGTCTGATCATTTATCTGTAACAGCTAAACAGTGCAGAGACGATGGCCGTGCTAAAAACACAAGTGTGGAAAGAAAATCAGTGTCAGGAGGAGACCTTGACTTACCTTTGACTTTATTTCATTTAAACACACAGTCAGAAATGTTTTAAGGTTATTTAAAAAATGATATTGTACTCATAAATATACTATTTGTTTGTAATATTGATTAGTGTGTAATTAATTCTTCCAGTAAATTGATGCGTTCTCATAAACGTGTTGAATGAATCCAGTGTGCATTTTAAAGACAATAGTAAACTAGTTAAAAACCCATCGTATTGTTGGGGAAGACCATGGAGAGAATGAAAACAGATGAAGCTGATTTTTAGATACTAACAGTGTAACTCTGTGGATCAGAGTGGGTTTCATAAAGAAAGTGGGACGATGGATAGTTTATTATGTTTGGAATCAGAAATCAGGAAAGCTCAAACAAATAAGGATATGATGACAGCTGTCTTCTTTAATACAGCCATACAACATGTTATGGACCAGTGGCGGTCCTAGCTTGTTTGGCGCCCTGGGCGAACACTCCCTCTGGCGCCCCCCATAAAACTGTTGTCGTAACCATACTGAATTTCACCAGAGAAACACACACACACACACACACACGTATGAAGAGAGAGAGAGAGAGTATGCATAGTATGCAAATGGCTACCAAACAGCCATCATAATACGTCATACAATGAGAACAGGACAAATCAACAACTGACAATGACTAATTAATATTAAAATCTGTAACATAATGTATTGTTTGGAGTTTAGTCTGTTACTATTTTTACCATTTCTTCTTGGAGCAACTGTAATCCACATTATTTCCTTAGGGATTAATATTAAAGTATTCTGATTCTGATTGTTTCAGGATACATGACCTGCCATTATCCAATGACACATCTGCTTACCTGTATCTTTTGCTCGTTTTAAATTGTTATTGGTCCCTTTACCCCTAGTCCTAAAGTGTATATTTATTTTCTTACTCTTCTTATATATATTGTTTGTTTACTTGCACTGCTGTAACTGGAACCTTGTCCTCTCGTGTCTCTATATACTGGACTGTATGTAGCAGAGATGACAATAAAGTTTACTTTGACTTAAGCAGCAAGCAGGCGCACCGAGGGCTCTCGCGCTCACTTTTCGAGTACAGAATTTCGAAAAAAAACATCGGTGCAAATTATAAGTCTGTATCATAATGTCTGGTGTTTTCGTGTTTGTTGGTTTGTTTTTCTTTTCTTTTATTTTGCGAGCTCCAGCCAGCCAGAGAATCCCCCGCCGCCCCGCCCTCTCCTCCCTGTGCCACAAGCAGCAGGCGCACCTCGCAAACGGAGGGCACCTGAAGAGGAATGGAGGAAGACAGCACTACTGTGGTAGAGGAGCGGTGTGTGTGCAGACATGGCTGCTGTTGGTGAAGCGGACTGAACTTAGAGGAGAGACACAAACTAAAGTATCAATCCCATCACGTCAGTGTGGACCTGATACCAACGTCTGTATCGCTTCTATCGATGCTTGTATCAATCCACCCAGCCTGAGTTGAAGCAGCAATGAGTTCAGTTCAGTATCTGAGAGAGTTCATCAAGGAGAGACTAACTGCTGTTGGTGAAGAAATCTTCTCAGAGGTTCAAAAAACCATCGTATGAGGAGGAGATCTACCGTCAGCACAGACTGCTGGATATCAGCCGGAAACCCGACAGAAACTCACACATCATAGGTACGGACATGTTTTTAACTCTGTGCTGTTCAAGCTCAGATTCTTCAGTGTGACTGACTTTACTAGAAGATGTTAAACTGGGTATTTATCAGTGCTGTGGGTCAGTGTCCAGTGATGGACTATGTTGGACTGGTGCAGGTCCATGGTCACTGATAGGTTAGGTTTTAAAACAGTTTAATTGATTTATTTATTAAACTGTTTTTTTCTCTAACAGATTCCAGTGTTGAGTACATCAGGCGTCAGTGTTTTAGATCCTCTGTAAACACTGAGACTGTGCAGTAAAGATCTAGTTAGATGTCAGCAGAAAACACATTTAACAAGTTGTTAACAGACTTCTCTGAAGTTGAAGTGAAGCTTCATTTAAAGAAGGATTTCACACACTGATGTTTTCATGGTGGTCACCCTGCAGTTTAGTTTGGTGGACTTTGTGTCTTTGCTCACAGTGAGGAGCTTCAATGCTAACATGTTAGTGTGTAGCTGTGAGTGTGCACAACTATTTCCCTGAGCTGTTGTGTGTGTCTGTGTGTGGCTTATAATGGGTCAAATAACAGGATGATGACCATTTATTTAGTTTTGATTCATGCTTTTAAAAAATAGTTTTTGTATCAACACGTTAGTGATTATTGTTCTTGTATTTCTTTGTTCCTCAAGACCTCCCACAACAACATGACTGTAAGGAAGAGGAGGGTCTGGATGAGCAGCAGGTCTGTAACCAGGAGAGGAACTCCAGTCTGGACCAGGAGGACCCAGAGCCTCCACAGATTAAAGAGGAACAGGAGGAGCTCTGCAGCAGTCAGGAGGGAGGGAGAGCAGCTTGGACTGAAGGAGGAGACTGAAGGCATTATCGTCTGGACTGATGAAGAGCAGCTCAGATTGATGGAGACCATCTGGAAACCTGTGATAAAGTTACACAGAATGTAAGACTGTGATGTTTTACTAACAGTAAATGTGACTCATGGGTGTCAAAGTGGACCAGTGGTTAGCACTGTTGGCTCACAGCAACAAGGTCTTGAGTTTGACTCCACCATGTGTCCGGGCCTTTCTGTGTGGAGTTTGCATGTTCTCCCCTTGTTCACTCACCAGAGACATGCAGACAGCTGGGTTAGGTTAGTTCACTGCATTTATTTTCAGATGCACAGGAAGAATTGAAGTTTTCATTTACATAAACACATTTCCACCATTAATTCATACGAAAAGGTGAAAATTAGTGTATAAAAATTCAGCAGAATGAAAGACGTGAAACATCTGAGTTTCAAATTTCCACCCACTCCTCAGACAAAATCTACACAGAGACACAAAGCCAGCAACACAAGTTTCATTTTCTTCTGTTACCAGTTTAAGTTAAAGAAAGTGGTGAGATTAGAACAGTTTACAGGTCTGGGTAAGTATGAATAAATATTTTTATTCTGTTTTGGAAAATATGAATTCAGAGTTTCTAAAATGAAATTTATCAGACAAGAAGAGAGTTTTCATGGTATTTCAAGCACAGCAAAACATTTAAGAGAGCTCTCCCCCAGCATGCCTTTTTATTACTGTAGCCATTCCAGACATCCACATTCATTTAACTAAAACCAACAACATCTATGTATTTCATACATCACAGACATTCACATATGAAGCTGAACCTTGAACTTTGCTAATACGAGTGTCAGAACTAAACATCTGCATCAGTGCCCGAATAATTTGTCATGTTTTACACTTTAAATTTCAGTGGTATATGTGAGCAACAAGCTCAATATGTAGAGACCTGCTAATAGTTCAGGCCACTAAATATTTTCTCAAATGTTTGTTTTGCCATCATTTTTTCCCCTTTGTGCCTTCAGATGTCCAACAGCAGCATGCTTTTGAGGAAGAGGAGGTTTTTACCAACCAGGAGGTCTGTAACCAGGAGAGAAACTCCAGTCTGGACCAGGAGGACCCGGAGCCTCCACAGATTAAAGAGGAACAGGAGGAACTCCGCAGCAATCAGGAGGGAGTAGAGCTGGGCGATATAAGATTTTTTCATATCACGGTATGTTTTTTTCATTTCAGGCGATAACGATATATATCACGATATAAGCCAAATAACTATATTTGTCTGATTTAAATGTGCCGTTGCTCACAAGTAAAATGTGAAATAATCAGCAGCTTGTTTTGATTTAAATATTTATTTCCCATAATAAGTTCAACAGGGTAGATGTACTTAAGGAACATGAGACTTTTCAGATAAATAAAGGCAAATATTGCAAACTACACAAAAAGGCAGCCGCTAAAGCGTTTAAGTTTCAAAATAGAACAAACAAAACAGACTACTAAATTGTCAATTCCACTTAGAAACAAAATATTAATTCTAAAAATAAATCTTAGTTTGTTTTACAGAAGAACAGACAAAATTGACTAACTTTTGTCAATATCAAATAAATTGAGAACTAAAAGGAAATTCTCAATCTCTCCTTGTTGTATAGCTTAGCTTTTCAAACAGTTACTTTAGTCTGACAAAAGCCGAATGACGAATTAGCGCTTTCAGTCAGAGATTGAGCATGCACCGGTTTATTGTATTTCCAGACTTGCTTGGCACAATTTACAGTCGCGCTACTCTGTTTTTGTCAGACTTGAAATAGCGAAATACCTTCACACTACGGAACTTCTATGGCCCTTCCGTTCGACAATCTCTCCGGCATTGGAAACATCATCTGTTTTCTCTTCGGTAACCTTTGGTTACGCTCTCGGTTGATTTTTCTGTAGTCGGCACACTCATTTCCTCCATTACCTGGGCGGCACGGCGGCTGGCTGCTTCCCAAACAAATACACATGTGAGCCTTGGCGCTTGTGCTGTACGTAACAAGTCACGTGACGTGACGCTGCGGCTGTGATTGGTTCGGCTCTGTGCTACTTAATTTGGATTGGCTATTCTTCCTGGTTTTTTTTAAGAGGACAAGAGAGATGAGGCCTATTGCAATAGTTTAATTTTTCTATCGAGAAAAAGTTATTTCGCAATACATATCGTTATCGTTCTATCGCCCAGCTCTAGGAGGGAGAGCAGCTTGGACTGAAGCAGGAGACTGATACTTTCATGGAGACTCCTGCTTACGGGGAAAGTGCCCGCAGTGAACCAGAACCAAACAGCGAGCAGCTGCTTTCTGACAGCTCTCCTGAAGCAGAGAGCCGAGATCATGAAGAAAATCAGCATGTGGACTCAGGATCTATTACAAATGCAGAGCTGAAGAAAAGATGTCACAGAAAGAGAAGTCACAGTCAAAGAGTAGACAACACTCCTGTGTCAGTGAGTCAAAGTAGAACGGACACAAAGAATAAGTCTGTACAATGTGACGTGTGTGGAAAAACTTTAAAGAATAAATACAAAATGACTAGACATCTAGGAATTCACACAGGTGAGAAGCCGTATTCCTGTAGCACCTGTGGAAAAAGATTTGTTACCTCATCATCGTTCAAAACACACACGAGAACTCACACAGGTGAGAAACTATTCTTGTAGCACCTGTGAGAAAAGACTTGTCCAGACGATACAATTAAAGAATCACATGAGAATTCATACTAGTTAAAATGTTCATACTTATAAAATGTGGGAAAACTGTGAGTCATGGCTGAACATCTGAGTGAAAAGATGATACATATTAAAGTCAGTATTTTAGACCCAGAACAGTAAAGAAATCTCAGCATTGTTTGTTCTGTTTATTACGTTATTCTGTTAATTGTAACAGGGAAACTCTTATCTTACATTTCACCAAGGTTAAAGTTCAGTGTGCTCCTGTTCTGCTGGTTCATTGTTTAATTTCATGGATTTAAGTGGTGTTCATGTGTCTTTAAGGTTTATTAAGATTTTCAGATTTTTTTTCCTTACAAAGATGTAATCTCAAATGTGTAAAAGCAGCGTAACAGAGTGTTCTGCCTTATTTAACACAGGTTTTCATTGTTTCTGACAGTGGTGTTCCATCAGGACAAGCTTGCCCTGTCAAATTTCAAAAATAGTGATGAATTAAAATGTATCAAAGTAAAGTGATGTCACTCCTTTCATTTAAGACAGTGCTTTCATAAAACTACTCACCTTCATTTAATATTTAATCTATTTATATTACCGCCGTCTTGTGGCTGCAGTTGGTTTTGACACTGAAAGCTGTTCTTCTTTCATGTGTAGTCATCTAGGTCTATGTGTATGTCTCCTGGGTAAGCTGGGTAAGCTGTGAGGCCAACAGCTTGTTTCTGGTGTTTTGTGCGAGTTAATTGCCCCTGTGAAATAAATGTATTGGCTCAAATGATGTTTTTTTTTTTCTTGTGTGCAATTTATGACATAAAAAAGTAAGTTCGCAGTGTAACAGGTGGGATGCTACATAATGATTTGAAAAATTATACCACTACTTGTCACTGTCAGCTAACAATAAATCTCTTTTGGCAAAATAGATCTTTACCTGTAGTTGTATTAATATTTTATAATTCCTTAGCCGGAAGGAGTGAAGAAAGCTGAAGATTTCCATCTATAGTGCAGACAGACAGGACAACCTGTATCTTTTAATCTAATCAAATTTACCTTGTTAAATTGTGGAGGAAGGTGTTTGTGCTTGTTTTGGGGGTGGGGTGGCAATTGTTTCTGCTTGCCTTTTGTAAGTCACCACATGTTTCTGATGTTGTTTTATATAAATGTAAAAACTGATATTTTGCCTCTTTGGATAAAAATATTCCAGGACATTATAGAGGGTAAAACTTGGAGTGACTTGCCTGAGAGCAAGTAGTGGGAGGGCTTCTAGGAAGCCTGGAATATAAAGTTAGTGTTATTTTAAAATTTCTTCTTATGAGTTTCAGTAAAAGGAGTAGATGTTACAGTCTCTTATAATGCATTGCTTTAAATGGAGAGAATCTTGAGGATGGCTGTTATGAGGAAAGGCAGCCCAGAAACTTTACCAGCAACACACATCGTTGTGTGCCTCAACTTTCGGTCTTTTACCCAAGCTAATCTGTCATTTTTCTTCCTTGGTTAGGTTTAGGGATTAGAGATCTGATCAAAATTATCATATTAAAATTTGGGACACGTCGTCAGTAGTGGAGCCTGGATTCATCGGATGTTTCGGGCATTATCACTAGACACCTTTATCCAAGGAGGCCCTGCCAGGGTTGATCAGGCCCCGGAGTGTGCCACTGCTTTATGTTAGGTTGTTATTTCTCTTCTTCTTTCTTCTGCTTAGTTTTCTGTACTTCTATCTATTCACTTCAACTGAGAAATAATAATTACCTCTTTAGCATTTATGGAGCCTCACTTCTTCAAAGGGATAGAAAAGGTGATAAAGAGATTTTACATTAGTAATTCCTTTTGTGCATAATTTTATATTATTGTTAATAATAAATGAATTAAAGCAACAAAAGGAAAAAGGAAAAAGCTGAAAATTTAAATAGTTAAAAGTTGAAATGTAAAAATATTGGTTTTTGTATTATATGATTTATTACATTTTCTGTGGAGTGAATAAATAAAAGTATATTTACAGTGGCCCCTAGAGACAAAGCACGTACAACCTCCAAAACACGTAAAAACCCCAAAACGTGTAAAAACTATAATTTTATATTGTTGTTAATAATTTAATTAAAGCAACAAAACAACCTGAGGAGCCAGTTGGGAGCCGAAAGAGCCGGCTCTCTTTAGTGAGCCGAGCCGAAAAGAGTCGGTTCTCTCTAAAGAGCCGGAAATCAAATTACTAGTAAGTATCAATCATTACTTTGTTATGTTTTTAGTATATTTACCCACTAGTTTGCTTAGGAGATTAAATGGCGAACATGTCCAGGCTTCTAGGGGATTCTCTGTCTCTTTTAGATATGCATGGATCCATTCATGTATAACTCTACTATGGCATGACCAGTTATACAACAAAATGTTAGGAAAGGCAAGACCCCCTTTATGTTTGGGCAGCTGTAACGTTTTCATACTTAACCCTTGTGCTCCCCTTCGGGGCAGCCCCAGACCCCAGGGGTCCCAGAGTACCTCACCCTCAGTAGAGACAGGTGAATGAAAATGAAAAAAACAGAACGATCATTTGGGGTCGAAGAGTGCCCCAGAGCGTTTCTAATGGGTTCGTCAGGGGATCGGGAAAGAAAACGTAGCACTTGGGGGTCACGCACAGAAGCTGCTGCGGCAGCGTGGGGGTCATTGATACCCCAGTACATGAAAATGAAGCATAATCACAATCATGATAATAATGATAATATTAATAATAAGAATAATAAGGAGAAGAAGAAGAAGAAGAATACAACACACAGACGCTTCTGAGTTATTTTATTTTATTTGAAATTACACTCACGATACAACTGAGGCAATCTGGAAGGCAAAATAAAAGTCAACAACGGGGTCGAATCAGCCGTTTCAAGACAAACAAATCTCAGTAGATATGTCAAGAACACGTTTACATGAAAAAAAAAAGGTTTACATGAAAAAATATCAACAAACTGTGCGTGTTTCAGGCGCTCGGTGCTGTACAGCACCTCCTGTGGACGAACGTCATAGAGCCTGCCCGAAACTAGGAGAAAAATTGAAACGGGAGTGGCAGCCACAGAGGGAAATGATGACCTATCCAGTAAGTATCATTTAGGGACATGTGCAATAGGGGGGTGCGTTTTTAACCCCCTCCCCGGGGGCTGTATTTTTGATTACAATATCAACAAACTGTCCGTGTTTCAGGTGCTGTACAGCGCCTCCGGTGGCTGTGAATACATGATAAAAATATCACCGTAGGATGCGTGCATTGAAAGAATCAGCCTTTTGTGACAAACGAATCTCAGTAATCTCCTTTGTAACACTCTGTGACCAGCCGCAGCTGGCCGATTTTCACCACATCCTCTCCCACCAGTTTGTCGCCCTCTGCCTCTTTTCTGAGACAGCTGTCGGTGACAGACTCGGGCGAAACGTCCTCTTTGAAAGCGTTCGCATCCCCCAGGATGGTGTTTCCGGACGCACTCTTTCCCGATCCTGTTTTACCGACCAGAAGGAGTCTCAGTTCTTCACGGGTCGCAGAGCCTGCGGGGTTGGGGAAATGATGGTAACATTTGAATCATTCTAGAAAAAAATAAAAAATAAAACACTACGTTCCACTAGGCTATTCTTTTGTTATTTTTGTATCGATGTTGACAGCAAGCAGTTTGTCCACATAAAGCGAGTACCACAAGCAGCACACAACCCTGGGATTGCACTTTACCTTCGTATCGATGTTGACAGCGAGCAGTTTGCCCACATAACGCGAGTAGCACAAGCAGCACACATCCCTGGATCCGGCCTTTGGTCGCCAACATTTTCAGTAAGCTAAGAAAAGGAGAAAGAAAAAAGAGGTGAAATTAAGGCACATTCAAGGAAAGTCTTTCAGATCAGATTAGCAAGTTAAACCAAACTGAAAATACACGTTGAATAAACCATCCAATCCAATCCAATCCAGTTTTATTTATAAAGCACTTTAAAATACCCAGCACAGGAACAAAGTGCTGTACAGAAAATACATTAAAACAATAGAATAACAGAAAACAGCAAAGATAAATAAATAAAACACATAATACATAAAATTAAAACAGCCCTATATAAAAATAAAAACAAGATAAAACAGCATTGAATCACCTAAAAACAACTAAAATAAAAATAAAAATAAAAACCAACATCTCACATGGTGTCAAAGGCCAGGGTAAAGAGGTGGGTTTTCAAGAGTGACTTAAAAACAGATAAAGAACTGGCCTGTCTAATCTCTAAAGGAAGCTCGTTCCACAGTTTTGGAGCTGCTACAGCAAAAGCACGATCTCCTCTAAGTTTACGCCCAGTCCTGGGTACATTCAGGAGCAGCTGATCAGCTGACCTGAGAGAGCGGAGTGGGTGTATAAGGCTGTAGCAGCTCAGAGATAAGCTAAACCATGGCCCCAAACTGGTTGGTTGTCCCATGTGTTTCCCGTAGCTGCTCGGGCGCACACACAATGAGCCCTGGTTTCGCGACGCAGGCGCAGCAACAACCTCCTTCTCCTCCTCACTGCCTCCTGTGTGTGTGTGTGTGTCTGTGTGTGGGAGGTACTGGGTTCCTCACAGATGGTGGTGTTCCCAAAGCTAAGGGCTCGCCAGCGGGCCCGTGAGAGCGAGGTCAAGGTCCAAATGGAGGCTGTGTTCGTGAAACCCGCCCTCCATGAGCTAAGCGTATGCTAGCGGGCGCGCTTGAGAACGATGTAGAGGGAGCAAGGATGAGGAGGAGGCAAGGAGTGTCTGAAGTCCAACTGGAGGGCGGTGTTCACATAATAGGCAGGCCAAGCAGCTGCTCTTTCACTAGCGAGGCACATGAGAGCGAAGGAGAGGGAGCGAGAAGGGCGAGGAGCAACGGAGAGCCCGAGGTCCAACTAGAGGCGGTGTTCGTGAAACCCGCCCTCCAGCGACCTAAGCATACGCTAGCGAGGAGCATAAGCGGAGGGCCGTGTTGGCGTAATAGGCAGGCCAAACGGCTGCTCTTTCACTAGCGAGGCACTTGGGAATGATAGAGAGGGAGCAAGGAGGACGAGGAGGCACGTGAGCCCGAGGTCCAACTGGAGGCGGTGTTCGGCGTAATAGGCAGGCCACACAGCTGCTCTTTCACTAGCGAGCCGAATGAGAACGAAGGAGAGGGAGCGAGAAGGACGAGGAGCAACGGAGGCCGAGGGCCTCACAGAAGGGGTGTTCGCGAAACCAGCCCTCCACAGACCAAAGCCCTACGCTTGCGAGAACATAAACCTGCTGCGCTTTCACTAGCGAGGCTGTTGAGAACAATGTAGAGGGAGCAAGGATGAGGAGGAGGGCAAGGGTGTCTGAAGTCCAAGCGGAGGCGGTGTTCACGTAATAGGCAGGCCAAGCAGCTGCTCTTTCAATAGCGAGGCGCAGGAGAAAGACTGAGAAGGAGCAAGGAGGACGAGGAGCAACGGAGACCTTGATGTCCTCCTGTGGCGGTTTTCATGAGCCCACCCTCTGCAAATCTAAGCGTACTCTAGCGAGGAGCATGACAAGGATGTAGAGGGAGCAAGGATGACGAGGAGCAACGGAGAACCCGAGGTCCTCACCGAAGGGGTGTTCACGAAACCCGCCCTCCGCAGACCTAAGCGTGCGCTAGCGAGGAGCATGAGAACAATGTAGAGGGAGCAAGGATGACGAGGAGGCAAGGAGTCTCTGAAGTCCAAGCGGAGGGGGTGTTCGGCGTAATAGGCAGGCCAAGCAGCTGCTCTTTCACTAGCGAGGCGCAGGTGAGCGATGGAGAAGGAGCAAGGAAGACAGGGAGCAACGGAGAGCCCGAGGTCCTCACTTAGGCCCATTTACAGCGTAACCCGGCCCATCCGCCTAAGCGCTCACCTGCGAGGAGCAGGAGAACAGAGCAGAAGGAGGAAGGAGGACAGGGAGGCAGGGAGAGTCCGAAGTCCTCACTGAGGCCGGTTCTGTGAACACTGCCGAGAAGGAGACATTGATGATGATGATGATGATAATGATGATGTGAAGTTGATAGTTGTTTCCTCCAGCGGATCCTCCAGTGGTTGCCATCGTAACTTACGAATGTGCGTTGGGGTTGCGAAATACCCCATCGCGATTACAAAGGGGTCACAGTGTACCCACGGAGCAGAGAGCACCCCCGGTCCTCATGAAGGCCGGTTTACATGTAACCTGGGGCCCATCTGCCTAAGCGCTCACTTGCAAGGAGCAGGAGAACGGAGCAGAAGGAGGAAGGAGGACTGGGAGGCAGGGAGAGTCTGAGGTCCTTACTTAGGCCGGTTTACATGAACACTGCCGAGAAGAACACATTGATGATGATGATGATGTGAAGTTGAGAGTTGTTTGCTCTGGCGGTTCGGGGTCCCTCCAGACCCCAGTGTTTGCCATCGTAACTTACAAATGTGCATTGGGGTTGCGAAATACCCCATTGTGGGTACACTTTGATCCCATAGTAATCGTGGAGTAGAGAGCACCCCCGGTCCTCGCGAAGGCCGGTTTACGCGTAACCCGAGGCCCATAAGGCTAAGCACTCCCTGCGAGGAGCAGGAGAACGGAGCAGAAGGAGGAGTAGGAGGCAGGGAGAGTCCGACGTCATCACTTAGGCCAGTTTACGCGAACACTGCTGAGAAGGAGATGACGATGATGATGATGATGATGTGAAGTTGAGAGTTGTTTCCTCCGGTGGTTCGGCGTCCCTCCATACCCCATTGTTTGCCATCGTAACTTACGAATGTGCATTGGCGTTGCGAAATACCCCATCGTTGGTACACTTTGACCCCTTATTAATCGCGGAGCAGAGAGCACCCCGGTCCTCGCGAAGGCGGTTCTGCGTAACTCGGGGCCCATCCGGCTGGCGCTCACCTGCGGCGCAAGAGAACGGAGCAGAAGAAGGAAAGAGGACAGGGCATCAGAGAGAGTCCGAGGTCCTCACTTAGAACGGTTTACGCGTAACCCGGGGCCCAAGCGGTTAAGCGGTAGCCTGCGAGGAGCAGGAGAAAGGAACAGAAGGAGGTAGGAGGACTAGAAGACAGGGGCAGTCCGTGGTCCTCACGGAGGCCTGTTTTCGCGTAACCTGGGGCCCATCCGGCTAAGCGCTCGCCTGCGAGGAGCAGGAGAACGGAGCAGAAGGAGGAAGGAGGGCGCTGAGGCAGGGAGAGTTGTGGTCCTCACTGAGGCCCGTTCTGCGAACACTCCCGAAAAGGAGGCGATGATGATGATGATGATGATGTGAAGTTGAGAGTTGTTTCCTCCAGCGGTTCGGGGTCCCTCCAGACCCCAGTGTTTGCCATCGTAAGTTACAAATGTGCATTGGGGATGCGAAATACCCTATCGTGGGTACACTTTGACCCCTTAGTAATCGCGGAGTAGAGAGCACCCCGGTCCTCACTTAGGCCCGTTCTGCGAACACTGCTGAGAGGAGGCGGCGATGATGATGATAATGATGATGATGATGTGAAATTGAGAGTTGTTTCCTCCGACGTTTGGGGTCCCTCCAGACCCCAGTGTTTGCCATCGTAACTTACGAATGTGCATTGGGGTTGAGAAACCCCCCATCGCGATTACTAAGGGGTCACTGTGTACCCACGGAGTAGAGAGCACCCCAGTCCTCGCGAAGGCGGTTAACGCGTAACCGGGACCCAGCAGCTAAGCGCTTGCCTGCGAGGAGCAGGAGAATGGAACAGAAGGAGGTAGGAGGACTAGGAGGCAGGGAGAGTTTGAGTTCCCTGCTTAGGCCGGTTTACGTGTAACCCGGGGCCCATCCAGCTAAGTGCTCGCAGGAGCAGGAGAACAGAGCAGAAGGAGGTAGGAGGACAAGGATGCAGGGGGAGTCCGAGGTCCTCATGGAGGCCAGTTTACGCGAACACTGCCCTCTGCAAAGCTAAGCGTCTGAAAGCGAGGCGGAGGAGAACCGAGGAGAAGGAGAAAGGAGGATGCTGAGGCAGGGAGAGTCCGAGGTCCTCACTTAGGCCGGTTTACGCGTAACCTGGGGCCCATCCGGCTAAGCGCTCTCCTGCGAGTAGAAGGAGAACGGAGCAGAAAGAGGAAGGAGGACTAGGAGGCAGGGAGAGTCCGAGGTCCTCACTTAGGCCGGTTTACGTGAAGACTACCCTCTGTAAAGCTGAGCGTTTGCAAGTGTAGGGTAGAAGGACCGAGGAGAAGGAGGAAGGAGACGATGATGATGTTGATGATGATGATGATGTGAAGTTGAGAAATGTTTGCTCCGGTGGTTCGGGTTCCCTCCAGACCCCAGTATTTGCCATCATAACTTACGAATGTGGGTTGGGGTGGCGAAATACGCCATCATGATCACTAAGGGGTCATAGAGTACCCACAGAGTACGGAGCGCCCAGCGTCCCCACTTAGGCCGGTTTATCGTAACCCGGGGCCCATCCGGCTAAGCGCTCGCCTGCGGAGAGCAGGAGAATGGGGGAGAAGGAGGAAGGAGGTCGAGGAGGAACGGAGAGTCCGAGGTCCTCACTGAGGCCGGTTTACACGAACACTCTCGAGAAGGAGACGATGATGATGATGATAATGATGATGATGATGTGAAGTTGAGAGTTGTTGCCGTGGCGCTTGGGGGTCCCTCCAGACCCCAAGGTTTGCCATCGTAACTTACGCGATCGATGGTGGGTTACAGCCGATTAGGTGCCTTTGTCCGACGCTGTGACGAGACCCGCTATAGCCGGGGGTCCGCCTGACCCCCATGCACCCCCACCCCGAGCCGGAGCTCTGTTTCACGACGAGACCTGGGTCCTCGCTGCCGGGGTCTGCGTGACCCCCCCCCCTCGGTGTTTTTTTTTTCTGAGCCAATTCTAGCCAATCATTTTACGTTTCCGAGGATAGTAGGCGGGGCCAGGTACGTACGTTCTTTTAGAGCAGAGCTACAGATTAAAAATGCCCAAGGCGAAGTGATCAAAAGTCTGGCTGTACTTCACAGCAAAAGATGCAAACTCAGCAGCCTGCAACAAGTGCTTTAAGCTGATACTGTGATATCCTGTCAAAGGAGGTAACACCTGTCAGGAAGAGGAAGATATTTTTGCTGCTATTTTTATAATCATCATTACCATTTCATTATTAATAGTGAGGTTGCATTCAGATGCATTCAGATGTTCAAATATATTGGTATTATATAAGTCTTTATTACAGGTCCAGGAAGAACCACTTTAAACTGTTGAGTTGAATCTATAATTTTAAAGGCTTTTGAATGTTTTTATATTCTTACACTGGAGTCTTCAGTGGGTGAGAAAACTGAGCTGCAGCGACAGGAAGTACATGTTTTTGAAGTTACATGCTTTTGCAGAAGTGAAACAAAGCAGAGTCTGAGTGCAAGTACTGTGAGTAGGTTATGAAACTGTATTAAGCTTTTAGTAGAGGCTCTTGATTAAACATTTACTCAACATATTACATATATAGTTCCAGTTAGGGTATTACATGTAAGGATGAGCCTCTGTTCTGGGGACAGGTCAGAAGTGCAACGGGTGAGATGAGAGAGCATTTAAGGCGAGACACCCATACACACACATACAG
The DNA here is from genome assembly GCF_013358895.1 of Oreochromis aureus. NCBI lineage: Eukaryota > Metazoa > Chordata > Actinopteri > Cichliformes > Cichlidae > Oreochromis > Oreochromis aureus. Next base: position 31,989,889 of record NC_052958.1, on the reverse strand, counting down.
ACACATATAGTGAGAGGGTCATGACACATTATGCAGTACACAGCACGCACAGCGCCCCCATGCGTGCACACACATATTAGAGAAACTCATTTATATAGGTAAGAGTTTAATCATGTTTTGCTATAACTGCAAAGTGGGGTGCGTGCGTGGTAGTCTGTTCCAGGAAGTACACCAGATGTCCCAGAGATAGCGACAGCGAAGGCGAGCTGGGGAAGCACCTGGGGTCGGGCCGAAGAAGATGTTCTTTTAAAACTATGTCAAAGTTAACTGAACGTTTGTGGTTTTGCATTGACGTATGCTGTATTGTGTCTGAGAGGGGGGGGGGGAGCAGTACCACTCCCAACCCTATAAAACCTTTGTCTGACTATTGTAAGATAGTTCAATACTGATTGGGCTGTTGAACTCACACATGTGTTCATTAAAATGTCGTCTAATTGCACCCAGCTGGATCTGTGGTTATTTTTGGATTCCTCCTCAATATCTGAACCTTAACATTTGGGGGCATCGTCCGGTGAGAGTGGGAATTTTTGTGTAGACGAAGAGATCCGGGGTCCGTGGTGATTAGACGGGCAGATACGAGTCAGTGGTTGAAAGTGAGTGACAAGCCGGCTTATCCAAAGGTAAGGCACATACCTGTTGAATTTTCCAAACTGTGCCAGATTGGACATGTCAAATTAAAGTCTACTCACTGAAAATTACTGGTGAATGTCTGTTTTGATTTTGGTGAAGTTTTCATGAAGTTTACCGGTTGAAGTAATGATAATGAAGTATAAGTGACAGTACTGAGTAATGAGAATAAAGGAATGAAAAGAGAAAGCAGTTGGACTGCTAAGTGAACTTAGAATGATAGGGAATTTGGTCATTGTGTGGGTTCAAGTCCCGTTGGTCATTTGGTCTACGTGTGATGGTCATTTTTGTGGGTTAGAGTCCCCTATGTCCACAATGGGAGATCTGCCTCAATCTTAATCCTGTTTTGGGTGTAGATTGTTGTTTCAAATTATTCTAAATTACTTTAGGACGAGGAGTCTGGGACCCTTAAGAAGCGCACTTTCTCCTTGGTAGCGCTTGCGCCTGGGCAGGATGCTGACCCTTGACCTACCCTGAAGAGTAGGGATAGTACCGTCGACAGCGGGGGAGGACTTGGGAATCTCCAAAATTGCTAGGAGTTAGAGTCTCCTATTTTTGCGCTTGATTGGGCATGCTGGCAAATTGAGTTAGGTTTAGAAATCTGGACAGGACAGTCTGGGACTGCCCTGGTGAATTGAGCACAAAAAGTCTGGGACTTATCGGTTGGAGCCGTTATGGTAAATTTATCGAAATTGGTAGGAGCAATAAGGCCTAAAATCTGTGCAGTTGTAATTAAAAAGACGTCTGTGTAATATAAAATAAGAGATCTTTGAGTGAGAGAAGTCTCTGTGTCCGAAATGCACAGCCGGATGTGCACTGATGGTGTGTGTAAATGCAAATGAGCAGCGGTGACGCGCAGAGAGGGTGGTTTCAGTTTCGAGTATTGAGCTTTATAACTATTGTTTGCCAATATTGCTAAATGCCCGTAATTAGAGGCTGGTTTTATGTATTAGAGTATAAATAGAGTTTGAATTCATTACTGTGGATGGATAGTCATTGACTGAGTTTTGACATATATATAGATTGAGTGTATTGTACAGTATCTAAGACCACTATATATTTTTCTGTAGTAACCTCTCTTGAGTAATAAATGGTGGTGTGTTTTATTTTTAGTTATGTGTGTGTGGTGAGAAGCCGTGAGGATGATGAGAGGTTTCAGTTTTTCTTTTTTCTCTTGACTTGCTCTTTCTGATGATGAAAAGCATGGCTAAAAAGCATGGCTAAAATACTCATATGAAAGCGTATTTTGAGGAATTTTAACCGTGTGAATGCTGTCAGTATTTGATTTGAGTGACTCTGTTTGAGAGAAAAGGCAGTGTGTGTGAGGCGATTCATGGCGTCTGAAAGAGGTTAGAACGTTTAAAAGTGTGTATGAAATAAAGGAGTGTGAAATATATTTCTTTTGTGATGTAAAAGTAGTGGTGGGCGGATCGATCCAAATATCGATAGTATCGATCCCAAGTCGGGATCGGTATCGGATCAATACTAGCCTGGTTAGATCGATTCTTTACTTTGAGTTCTGCTTGTTTGCTATGCTGTGCTTTTGGCAAAACGAAACAGCCAGGTCGCTGGACTAGCCGCTCCTGTGTCAGCGGAGAGCAGGCACACTTTGCTCCCCGCCCCCCTCTCTTATGTTTCGATGTTGCGCTGACACGTCACGTGACTTAGACACTTTGGAGGTTATTAAGTTGTTTACATATTAATTATATTTTTACCAATTGTTTTTGTTGTTGAAAATTTTAATTGTAATTTTCATATTATAGTTTATCAACACTATTTGTTTTAATTTGTTTACTGGTTTGCGTGCACTTAAGATTAAAAAAAGAAAAAAAAAAGGATCGCCACCACGGCAGACCCGATGGCATTTTCATGCTTCGCCGCATCATTTATTCTTACAATAATCACATGGTTGCTGTAACAGTACATTCAACGGCTGCAGGAGCTGCAGCCGTACACATCACCACCACCAAACCTGCAGCGGCATCGCAGAACACGCCCTGCCACATACCCCCATCGCCCGCTTCACCCCACCCCGCGAGCAGGTGAGGGAATCGGCCCGGACCATCGGCGCCCATGCCCTGGCCCAGCGACGGCGAAGTGTCCACTCTAGCGGTCGCCCGTGCCTCCAGCGGAGGCCTGATAGCCACCATATGGCAAGCAGGGCGGCGGAGCAGGAGTGGAAGTGAGCCGGGGCTCAGAGGCAGCTGGGCAGGCGGCGGCACGCAGGACCATGCAGCCTGCGTGCCAAAGCGGACAGCATGCCGCCCTCAGGCAGGACCCCGCGCACCTCGACCTCCATCTCCAGCTTGGCAGGTCCCGTTGGCACGCCAGCCTCCGGCTCACCCGAGCAGCGGCGCTGTCCACCCTTACAGTGATCACCCGGTTGCTGTAACAGTAGCCTACATTCAATGGCTGCAGCCCTCCTGCTGCCAGCTGTACACATCAACACCAAAAACAACAACAGCACAAGCAGCGCGCAGGGTTTAAGCCGGTGAGGCATAATTGTAGATGCAGTGAAGGTGAGTCCACCTCATCTGCAGCAGCATCGCAGACCACGGCCGCCACAATAATAAAGCATTTTTATTTAATTATAAATAAATTATTTCTCCTAATTATGTCCTGGGTTTTAAGTAATTAATAATACAAAAGGAAAAATCACAAAAACACTTAAGGTCATGAAAATTAATTGCGATTTAGCAATTCAATGAGGCATCCACCTGATTTATTGAAAAGTATCGGTATCGGTATTGGTATCGGCGATACTGGCCCGTATTACTTGGTATCGGATCGATACCAAAATATGCAATATCGCACACCACTAATGTAAAGTAGGATGTTTTAAAGTTTGAAAGTGCTTTTAATTCAAGAAATCCATGAGTGAGGTTATGAGAGGTTGAGTTTATTTTTCTGATTGAAAACACATAAGTATATACACTTGGTACACCCACTCAAGAAATTATTGTGTGACTGATGCTACAAAATTGACCTAAAGAATGGTGATGTGTGTGAAGAAGTGTTAATTGTTCTGATGTGTGAAAGAGCTCTATTTAAATGTGTGTGAGTGAAATGAAGGTGTATTGTTTTAGATCAAGATTTAGTAGAATTACTGATTGTTTGTAGACTGTGAAATTTAAAGGGAGACAGAGTCTGCCTGTTGCCTGCAGAAAGTCTCTGCAGAGTCTGCAGCAACAGGAAGTGTGTGTGTGTGTGTCTGGGACAGGAAACGCATGCCCATAAAAGGTAACTGAGGGTGTAAAGAAAGAACATAGAGAGACAGACGAGTTAACTCGAGGCAGATGAAGCAAATGGAGGTTTTAAGAAAAAGAAATGAAAAGAAGATTAATTGTATGCTTTAGTGTGCCAATACAGGTGGACTTCTCTCAACATGGGACTTTGAGTAACCGGCAAAAAGGATAGAGGAACAATTGGGAAAAACAGGCCACTTTTTGGCTAAAATTTATAGCTTCACCTCTCACTTTGTCCCTGAAACTGAGAAGAAACTCAAAGGACAGTCAATTTCCTGATGAAGACCGACAGAACATCGTGGACTAGAAGAATTAACTGAAGCTAAAAGCAGTGCAAGCGAAAGCAGTAACACTGACGACGACTGAGGAGTCCAGCAGTATGACAGAAAGCACGTGATGCAACATGCATGCTGGTGAAGAACAGTGTGATGTGTCTGCTGGAAGGCACTGACTCTCATATTTGCCATGCTTGGAGCAATCTTGGAAGAGAAGACTGAAAAGATGAATGGAGAAGAAAACAGAGCAAATGAAAATAAGACTGAAGGCACTGAACGGGATATTTTGCCAGACTGGAACTTAACTTTGAAGAAGAATACTGAAAGTTCAAAATAGAGGAGAAACAGACTGTGTTTGTTGGAGCTTTGAAGCCCGAACAGGACACTGTGAATGAAAAAGTACCAGTGAGAGATGAAGCTGGACAAGTTTGACTGCGAGAATACAGGATATGATTGGATTGAAATTGAAGCCGGAACTCATGATTGTTTAGGGATGTCCACCACATCACAACAAAGAGGTAAACAATACAAAAGGTAAAAATAATCAAAAAATAACTGACAACTATATTAATGAATAGAAAACACACATACACAAATTGTTACATGTGAAATTATTTTTGAAATGAATCAGAAGTGAGATAGTTTGAAGCTAAAGCTCAGTGAAAAGATGCATAAATCAAATATGAATACATAAAATGCAACGAAGAAAGCAGCTTACACTCAATTAACATGAAATGTAACGAGGAAGAACACGCTTATATTCATATTTATGATATAAACATGGCATCATTGGTATTTGTGACAGGAAAGAGAGAGAAGTGGGTCGTTTAAGCACTCGTGATAATAATGAAAATGTCTTAGTTTTGTTATTTTCAGGAGTAAAGCAGACCCGGACCAGTTCTCCAGATGCATGCGGTCGGAAGGAAATTGTAGGTTAACATCAGTGGATAAGTTAAGGCAAGTTTCTGGTTGAATTGTTCACAGAATCATGTGTCCATGAACCTGGAAAACAGGCCTAACACCTGGCTGAAGACCAGGAGTGCTTTATTTAAGGTGGGAAATTAAAATTTGGGTTAGCAATTCGGGAAGGAGAAAACTGACTGTTTAACTGGAGAATTGGAAAGGTGTCTGTGAGACTGTGAAGCCATATATGCAAAAATAACACACACAACATATGCAATGAAGATCAGCTTGCTACTTGTATGAGTGATAGAATGGTGTGAATGGTTAATAAAATAGACTTAAAGCTTGAGGTTGAAGTTGACCCAAAGGGGTTAAATGACAGGGGAGTGAGTTATGGAAATTAACAGAAGAAAAGGTGGCTGTTGAGGATCATTTGGTGAAATATAATGGTAAAGTAACACGATACGGTGGTCAGGTCTGTTCAGAGGTGCAGATGTGAACAGGAAATTTATAATTTAGGGAGGATATGTTGTGTAATGGGCTTATATCTGAGGCTGAGTCTGAGCCTGAGACATTGTTGTGTGTAAAACGGTGCAGCTTGTGATGAGGTCCAGGTTGCAGTGAACGGGTGAACTTTGAGATTGTTTCAGATTTTTGAGGCTGTTTCTATTTCAAGAGAGGGAGTTTGATTAAACATGGATAGGTCTGAGAGGGGCCCGAAATTTTTGTAGTAGTGCACTCAGAAAAAACCTGTCAGGTGATTTTGTTTTGTACTTTGATGAGCTAATAATCAGCTCTCTTTTTTCATTTTTGTTCTAAGCAGGCCTGAAAGGGGGTGAACTGATGGCGCTGACAAAATTACCGAGTACAAAAATCAGGTGGGCTTTACAGATTATAATTGGCTGAGGAGGAGACCTGATTGGCGGCGAGGCTCTGTCTAAAAAGGATTGTAGCGATTCAATCCAGTCAAAAGTATAGAGAACTATTTTCCTAAAAAGGAAAACGAATTAAAACAAATGGTTGAGCTCATTTTGCTGATGTGGAGCATCTGATGACGTGCGCAGAAGGCTGTAGTATCAGCAAAAATATCATGTGTGGATGCGTGTGAGTGAATGTGAGTGACTGGACTAAGGTGGGGATGAATAAATGTGGACAAATTTACCATGTGAGGAAAAGAAAGGGGATGCTTTGTTTTGCTTTTGCCATAAGCAGGACAAGTGGGAGACTTAAATCTGGGGATGCTGATGTTCCTTTGAGTGAATTTCTGTTTTATTGATTTGGGTTAGACCATGTTATTACATTATAAAATGCTAAAAGGGAAACATTTTTTGATATAACTCAAGTTACCATTAACTGAGGTAACATAGGATTAATAACAGTTCTGTTTAAGTTTATTTTTGTCATGACACAGACTGGATCATAAAGAGGGAGTTGAGTATGATATGTAAAGTACAGGTTTTGTTTCCAGGAAATTCCAAGGATCCAGACTTCGAAGGGAGCAGGAGTTCAAGAAGATTTGACATGATGATTAAATTGATTTTATTCCTTAAACACAGGTTTTAGGGCCGGAGCAAAATACCGGAGAGGAGGATTGCTGAGCTGTTTGGAGAAATGATATGACTAACCTTTTTTCCTTTTAATTTCCTAAGCTTGGGTGGAGCATTTTGAGTTTTTTGCCACATGAGATGTGTCAAAAAGAGAGGATTTAGTGGGGTTTTTGTGATACTTTAGATATGGTAAAACTGAGGCAGGAATTGTTATGTTCATGTTTAAGTTAAAGGATGAAAATGAACTGAATTCGGTTTAGAAGATAAAATGCTGTGTTGATAAGAAGTTGTACACCAAACTTAAAGGGAAACTGTGGGAATAATAATAATGGGGAAGAGCAGTGAAGATTTTAGGAGTAGAAAATGTGAGATTTCTTTTGACTTTTAGAATAAGTTGTTATAATGTAGGCTTTAGAAACAGATAGTAAATAGATTTATTTCTGGGGTAGAGGAGAGCTTTTTATGAGGATGTTAAAAGTGTCACTGACCCGAATGAATAGCATTGAAGATTACATACACAGGAATGATTTCATACACATTGCATTTTGTGCTTATTAAAGAAATGTTGCTCAAGTCCATAACTGAAGGTCAGAAGCTTTGTTCGGCGCGAGGTCCGAGCAATTTATTGTGCAAGATGACAGAGCATTGAAGGCTGCGCACGCTTACAGACATATGGAGTTCATCAACACACATGACAGTATTGATTTGAGGCCCAGGGCCTGAAATCCATTTAGCATTTAACTGAATAGGAGTTGGCGTGTAACTAAACTGTGTGACATGTAAAATATTGAGATAACACATGCAGCTCTAAATTAGTCTTATTATATAAAATGCAGTTATAGAATAACAAATGCTTGTTGAAGTGACCAAGTTTTTGTTTAAAACAGAAGCAAAGGGAGAAAGCTTATATATTTTGGTTAAGTCTGATAAAGTATAAATTAGAGTGTATCATAACATTAAGAGCAGCAAAATGAAATAAAATGATATATTAAAACAGGTTATAACACAGGAAATGTGAGTTCTAAAATACAGTTAGAGTTCAGCTTTTAGCTATGATGAAATTTACTTAGGAGCTATTGATAATGTGCTTACACTTAGTGATTAAAGTGGTTGTTTTTCTTTGATCCTGGTGTAGAATAAGTGGTTATGATGATTTTTCTTGTGAAAGGTGATTTTAGGCCAGAGCTGTGACAGTACAGGATGTTGAAGAGAGTGAACAACAGGAAACATATGACAGCAGTGCTGTAAGACTGTTAAAATGCTGTAGATTGAGATGAGTGATGTTTAAGATTATATAGGAACAAAAGTCAGAAAGTCAGAAGATAATTAGGTTTATGCTTTTGATTAAAGACTCCCAAACATAATAGGTTGAACCAAGTTTGAAAAAAAAAGAACAATTGAGGAACAGAGTAAGTTGGCGACCTGTAGGAGGAAAAGCTGTTTTGTTTCCTTTGCAGGCGGCCTGAATTCCACTGGAGAGGGACCCAGGAAAGGGACAGACCACTAGAGATTCACAAGTGTAAGGGTCTCTCACCGGGTATGATTGGGTTCAGGGTGAGGGAGGAGTGCTGATTGAGCTCTGCTCGCACTCTTATTCTCTCCTGCCGTTGATCAACTTTAGGCTCACTGATACTTTGGTGTGATTAACCTCAAGCATGTGTGTTCTCAAGTGGGAGCTGGCATTTCTAGAGAGGGTCAGAGCAATGATATAGGTGGGTATATGATGTAGGTCAGAGCAATGATATAGGTGCGCGTGCACGCGCCCCTGCACGATCTGCACACACACATATTAGAGAAACTCATTTATATAGGTAAGAGTTTAATCATGTTTTGCTATAACTGCAAAGTGGGGTGCGTACGTGGTAGTCTGTTCCAGGAAGTACACCAGATGTCCCAGAGATAAGCGACAGCGAAGGCGAGCTGGGGGAAGCACCTGGGGTCGGGCCGAAGAAGATGTTCTTTTAAAACTATGTCAAAGTTAACTGAACGTTTGTGGTTTTGCATTGACGTATGCTGTATTGTGTCTGAGAGGGGGGAGCAGTATCACTCCCAACCCTATAAAACCTTTGTCTGACTATTGTAAGATAGTTCAATACTGATTGGGCTGTTGAACTCACACGTGTTCATTAAAATGTCGTCTAATTGCACCCGGCTGGATCTGTGGTTATTTTTGGATTCCTCCTCAATATCTGAACCTTAACATACCTCAAATCTGATGAAACATCTGGCGACGCATAGCGCGTTTTTTTTAAGCCGAGAAATGCGCCGTGTTTGATAGCTTGCTGCGAGACCTCACACCGTGTTATCTTTTTACAAAAAAACAGCTGAAGATGAGAGGTTTTGGACAATTTTGTGTTCTCCATTCTTTAAGCACCGGTTTGAGCACCGTTTAAGCACCGGCACCGTTTCAAAAGTACCGGTTTGGCACCGGTATCGGATAAAACCTAAACGATACCCATCCCTACTCTTAACAAACACTGCCCCCCACACCCCACTCCTGTCCACCCACCCAGAAATCTGAGCCATGATCTGAGTATCCTCATCACTCAGTCCACTCACACTAGGCCTAAAATCTGTCTTCTAATGTCTGCCTGCTGTCTTACTATTTGTATTATCTTTCATGCACAGTTGGAGCACCCACAATTTAGTTGTATATGTACAATGACTATTATAATTGGTGGTGGTGCTAGCTAGCTTGCTAGTGTTGGGAAATCAGTGAATTCTAAAGTCATGCAGGTGCCACACAGTGTTTGCAAAGATGCTAACTAGGGCTTAGTAACAGACTAATAAAATAACAGAAACTCTGATTACACTTAGCTCATCATCGGTTCTATCATGGGAGGGAAAATATAAACCAATGCTTTTGCATTCTTTGCAAACTTCATTCAGGAGCTAAACTCAAGATTGACTGAACTCAGATCAAAGTTATCTAGTCACTTACCTTTGGATGAGCCAGCGAAAAACTGAGAAACAAACGCAATCAAGCCCCACCTTCTGCTTCTTCTTCTTTTTCTTTTGGCCCGGATAACGCTGGTGCGTTATTGCCACCTGCTGGACTGTATGATCATCAACTGGGCACAGACCGCGGCAGTCGCGGCCTCTTTGAAATGTGATGGTTTAATGGAGCCTATGGAGATTTCTTTTGTCATTAGCAGTCCCCTGATAGAGGCACAAATGTATGTTTATGACATAAATAAGGACATGTTTAGATGTTTTTGATGACAGAGGCTACATTTGTTAAATGTTACGTTGAAACTAGAGCTGGGCGATAAAACGATAATGATATGTGTTTGGTCTCTCAATAACTTTTCTCGATAGAAAAATTAAACTATTGCGATAGACCTCATCTCTCTCTGTCCTCTTAAAAAAAAAAAAAAAGAACAGTGAATCCAAATTAAGTAGCGCAGAGCTTGGTCCAATCACAGCCGCAGCGTCCTTGTCACATGACTTGAGTTTCGTGATACACAAGCGCCAAGGTGCACATGTGTTGCGTTGTTTTGCATCCTCCTGCAGCCCAGGTAATGAAGGAAATGAGTTTGCCGACTACAGAAAAATCAACCGAGTTAGCGTGACCTCAGGAGGTTACGAAGAAAAAACAGATGATGGTTCCAATGCTGGAGAGATTGTCAAACGGAAGGGCCACACCCGTTCACACCTTGGCGCATGTGTGAAGGTATTTCCCTCCTTGGGGATACTATTTCAAGTCTGACAAAAAACAGAGAAGCTTCGCACTGTAAATTGTGCGAAAGCAAGTCTGGATATACAATAAAGCGGTTTCTTGCTCAATCTCTGACTGAAAATCGCTAATTACCCATTCGGCTTTTATTCCTCAGACTCCAGAGTAACTGTTAAAATTGTTTTTAAAAAACTTTATTCATCTTTATTCAACAAGGAGAGATTGATGCTAAGTCCACACGTGCCGGTATCCTTTTGAAACAATCGCAGATTTTTTAGTCTATGCGTTTTTTCGTCCACCATCATAAACAGCGTTTTCAGTCACTGGAAACGGAGATTTCTAAAACGCCTGCCAGGGTGGATATTTTTGAAAACCGCGTTTTGCATTTATGTGCATATAGGTGTGGGAGTATATCGGAGAAAACACTGCGGGTGTGTGTCTGTGCGCCTTTTTGACGCCATACTGTGCTCCACGTTATTGTTTCCAGTTGAAATGAATTTCTACAATACTGTTACTGTTAATTGTACTCTCTGCAGTGTTTAAATGCTTACATATACACACATAGTTACTGTCCCTCCACACAAACTTGGTTCTGCTTCTACGCCCATCTTTGTTTACTATTTCTACTGAGGCTTCTAGACTTCTGATTGACCAACATTTCTACACTAGGTTAGTGAATATATAACAGAAACCTGTTGCTTTGGCATTTCCTAGCAGCGTTTTTTCATTTCTGCTGTTTACGTGTGGACGGGATTATTTTTTGTTGATATCTTCCAGAAAATCTCCGTTTTCAAAAACTACTTGATGTATTGACGTGTGGATGTAACCTGTTCAGAATTTCCTTTTAGTTCTCAGTTTATTTGATATTGACAAAGGTTAAACAATTTTGTCTGTTCTTCTGTCAAAGCGACCTAAGATTTATTTTTTTTGGGGTGCTTGAATTAAAATTTTGTTTCTAAGTGGAATTGACAATTTAGTAGTCTGTTTTGTTTGTTCTATTTTGAAACTTAAAATTATAAAACTTTAGCATACAACTGCCTTTTTGAGACGTTTACAAACCCTATTTGCCTTTTATTTATCTGAAATTTGAAGTCTCAGGTTCCTTACTAATCTACCCTGTTGAACTTATTATGGGAAATAAATATTTTAATTAAAACTGCTGCTAATTATTTTACATTTTACTTGTGAGCAATGGCATGGTTAAATCTTACAAATATAGTTATTTGGCTTATATCCCTTGATATATATCAAGGTATGCCTGAAATGAAAAAAACATATTTGATATTTTTGTGAAAAAATCTTATATTAGCTCTTATGTTGAAACGTGCTTGGCGTTATAAGGTTTACGATTTTAAGAGTGTGGATTTTTTTTGCTTACACGCTGTTTCTGTGTATACATCCCCAGCTCTTACGGTGACAGGGCTCGCAAAATCGCTAGCCCGACGTCCCGGGGCTAGCGATTTTTCCAGTCGGGCTACCAGAATCTATCCCTGCCCTGCCCGTCGGGCTATCATAGGAGGGAAAAATATATGACAATGCTTTTGCATTCTTTTGGAAATGTAGCTGGGTAATTATGTCATTGGCGTCAGTGAGCCAGTGTCAATATGTGACTAGGGCTGCTCAATTAATCGAATTTTAATCTAAATTACTGGGCTTTCAACGATCATTAAAAATGACTGAGCCGATTATTAGCACCTCCCTCGTGCTTTACTCTCGCGCTGCTCCGTGTGGCAAATCGAGCGCACCTCTCTGCGTTTCAAACACGCGCCACAACAATTAAGAGGAAGCTCGGAAAGCTAAGCAGAAGTTATTTGGAGAGGAGAGTGACTGCCGTTGGTTGAAAAGACAGGTACAAAAAAAACCCTTCAGTGGTGTGGAAACATTATGGGTTCACTAAACATAGATGTTTACATTTTATTTTTTATATTGCAAACATTTGCACTGTAATCAGTATTTGCACACTATTTTATACTATTTTTGACAATCTTTAAAGCCATTATTCAATACATTGTTATTGTTAAATGAATATCGTCAAATAATCGAGATCTCAATTTCAGAGAAAATAATCGTGATTATCATTTTTGCCATAATCGAGCAGCCCTATATGTGACATATTGAAATTGCATTTGAATTTGCGCTTGTTTTTTGCTTTCACTTTGCAATCGTGCGAACTGTGTATAGAGAGACAGTACTGATTGGTGAGTGACGATAATTTGCGCACCAATTCCTCTGACATCGTCTTATCAATCGTTAGCTTACTATGCGAACATGACAAGTGAAATCTCCCGCAAGAAGCTTAAACATGTGAGAGGTTGATCGCGCAGAGAATCGCTGAGCGTTATGTGAGTGCGTGTGTAAAAGAAGCAGGATATATATTTTAGTTCTGCTGAGCCAAATAAGACCGGTCAGGGTGAAGAAGTGACAGCCAAAGGAAAGCTTACCACAAAACGGAAAAGTTATGACAAATCAGACTATAAGGCAAAAAGAAAGTGCAGCTTTATGGTTTCATGGACAAAAGAATTTCTGTGGCTGCAATATGACAAGCTAAATAACCAGGGGTGCACATAAGTGGTCCACAGGTGTGCATTCGCTGTCAAAATAAAAAACGCGCACTAGATAAGAAGTTGCAACGCGTGTTTGCGTACATAATTTTCTGGAGGAGGACAGGCATTTGTTTAGAACTCTTAAAGATGTCGAAGAAGCTCCTTTAAACAATTACTTTGGTGTTCCTCCACCTCCAAAGAAATGTCAGATGGAGAACCACAAAAGAAGCGCGTATTCTCGGAAAAGTGGTTGCAGGAGGTGAGCTGGCTTCGAACAAATGATGAACGCACGGAGATTTGGTGCAGAATGTGCCGTGAAAATCCCACTCTAGCAGACAAAAACAGTGCCTTTTATATGGACGCAAACGTGCATTGCAACTTCTTATCTGGTGCGTGTCTTTTATTTTGACAGCGAATGCGGACCACTTATGTGCACCCGTGTAAATAACATAATGTTCTGCCGGGTGTGTTGTTGGTTTCCCTCGATTTCTGAGTGGACAAGTGCCTTTGTTACTGGGACCAGTAATTTTAAGAAAGGCCCCCATCAGAACCCATGAGAAATGCAAGAAATGCATTATCGCTCAGTCTGCAATATCTTTCCCAGAACAAACACCAATTGCAAATAACATTCTAATAATCAACCTGAAAAATCTGTTTAGAACAGCCTACTATGTTGCAAAGAGTGAACTACCACTGGCAAAATTTAGCAGTCTTTGCAAACTTCAAAAAGCAAATGGCCTAGATCTTGGTTCCACTTGCTTCTTATCCGTGACTTCAGTGGAAATTTCAAATTCAGGACCTGACACAGACTGATTCATGTTCTACACAGTTCTTACAAGTTCATAGAAATTTCTGTTCAATTAGAACCAAGTATTTGAGTTGATGATTGTAATTTTTATACAATGTTGTAATTTGTGTTTCAACAATTTTTTGATTAATGTTTTGTTTCCGTTACAATATTATACTTTAATGTATAATATTGTAACGGAAACAAAACATAAAAAAATTGCTCCCTTTTTTATTCGGGCTACTTAAATTTATTTTGGGCTACCAAAAACTGAAGAGTCCCTGCCCGAAGGGCTACCAGGGATTTTGAAATTTTGCGAGCCCTGGGTGAGATTGATGGTTTACTGCCATTAAACCTTCAAAACATCATCAGTAAAGTGTCATCCTTCATTCGGGGGGGTTCGCTACAGTAATAGTTTAACAACAAAAGTATAGCTATCAATCAAGGATAATGTTGGATCAGTGTTTCAATATTTATATCTTTTATTAGATGTACATGTGGTTTGGTTATTTCCCTTTTGGTTGAAAGTACACTGAGAGAGGACTTTTTTATTAGTGATCTTAATAGTATTTTTTTTTCATATTAATGTAATTTTTTCATCTAATTGAATACAATCTATTTGTGTATGGTTGTCAGTCCAAAGAGGGAGAGAGGAAAGACGGGAACGTGAGGAGAAAGTACAAGGTCAGGAAGAACTAGGTAAACAGACAGGGAATAGTGAAAGGCAAAACAGAAACTGTTAAACTGACAAAGAAAAAAACCCTAATTTTACTCATGCAATCTGGAAGTTGCGTTCTCCCTATATTAAAGCTGCTATACAGAATCTGCAAAACAAACTGGGTTGAAACATTTTTGACCCTCTTCAACAACATTCCAACATAAAATTATCATTGATTGGGGAGATTAAAATTAATGATATATTTTTATGTGGTTCAGCCACAACTCTACTAAAACCTCAGCCAATAATAGGTAGGCCAACTTTTGGACCATCTAGTTGTCTGTATGACTGCCGCAGTACATGCACCACATTTGCGCACTATCAGAAAATGCCAAACGGTGCCCTGGTGGAGTGAGGAGCTGTAAAGAGAAGCAGAGTGCTCTGTTTATATTCTAAAAATGTTTTAAGCTGACTTATTTCAAAGATTCTGTACAGCAGCTTTAAATGTTTTCCAAAAGCACACATACACTTACCTTATCAGTGTTTCTCAAACTTTTTACAGTGTGTACCACCTGAGAAAGTGTCAAGCTCTCCCAAGTACCACTATGAAAGCATGAAACCCATAAATCTTACAACACATAATTCCAATCTGTTACTAAAATGAAAAGTCACATTAAAAAGTAAGCGCATTAAGTCAGAATGAGGTTAAAATAAAAGGAAAAATCTGCAGAGCCATAGTAGTATCTGCTCTAAAGATATTTTCATACATTGTATACACTGTACCATGGGCAAAGTTGCCTCCATTTTTATAATTTTTTTAATTAATATTTTATACATTTGTACATTTCACGGACTCTTCTGTTTTTGGAGTATATTTTTTATGTATCTGTATTATATTATACATACACATTAAAAGTGAATCTCTGTCCAAAAAATGCACTCAGTTTACTTTTTACTCACTATGAGCATCATTTATTATTCTCCTCCAGTAATTAAGGTTAGGATATGTTTTTTTTTTTTTATTATTCCAATCAATTCTTCTTTTGCAGCATTTAAATAACCTTTACCAGATTTGATGGTTTTGTTACAAACTTTTCAAAAAAGTGTTTTGCTTTCCTTCACAAATGTGGGGATTGAATTGTGTTAAAATGTACAAAACAGTGATGCCATGTTTTGTGATGAGGACCCAGGCACAGAGAGACTTGATGAATTTAAAAATCTTATGATTTAATAAAGAAATTTGCAGACTTGCACAGAGATGGTAAAATTATGATGACTGATAACGGAGAAAACCTTGTTGGAGTGAGTCTCAGCTGCGTCTCTACCAGTTTTATAAGCCGAAATATACACAACATATGCTGTGTATATTTTAGTCAAAGTCTGTCTTGCTTTGTTTGTCAGACTTTGAAAAATGGGGACGACTGCATTTACAGATCAGAGGTGGTGTGTCTTGTTCATATCTTCATCTGTGTGTGTTTTTTCTTTATCACAGCAATACTCTGAAGCTGCTCAGCTCTATGAAAAAGGACAGTATTATGACAAAGCAGCCTCTCTCTCCACATTCGCTGCAAAAAATGGTGAGGCAAATATGAACACACCTTGACAAACACATCCAATCAGCACGTTTCTCATCATCTTGGTTGGATTTCACTTTATTTTGTATATTTATTATTTCTCAGGACGAAGGTGGGAGAGCTGCTTCCAAACATCTCTTCTCCCAAGATTCACTTGCAGTATGCAAAGGCCAAGGAGGCGGATGGCAAGTAGGTTGTTAGTTTGTGTACCTGTGTGCTGTGATGTGTAGATCACTGAAAGGGAACCTGACATCCTGACAGCTGTGCGCACAGATACAAGGATGCGGCACGAGCCTACGAGGCCTTGAAGGACTGGGACACCCACCTGAACAGACCAGAAGAAGCTGTTCGCATCGCCAGAGAGATGCAGAGCATCGATGGAGCAAAGATGGTTGCCAGGTAGGATTTTACTGACCTGAAAATCCAACAAATAACTCACTTTTTTAACATTTACTGTAAAAGGGACAGCTTTTACAGCTTTAACAAATTACAGGCACTGAGTGTACAAAAACATTGGCAGTACCGTGTTATTTTTATTTTATACGCATCTGCGTAGGTGTCGTCGGGTATGGAGGGCCACCCGGGCTGCGTTATTATGCACCAAGGACCGTAATAAACGCATTGCTGACCGCCATCGGTCCTCCACCCCCGCCTGTGCTGTTGGACAAAAGGTATGGCTTTCCACACGCTTCGTTCCCGTCAGGGCGGAATCCAAGAAGCTCACTCCCACCTTTATTGGCCCGTTCGAGATCTCTGCTTTGGTTAACCCTGTGTCCGTAAAGCTCAAACTACCTCGCAACATGAAAATACACGACGTCTTCCATGTGTCTCAGATTAAACCTCTCCAGTCCAGCCCTCTGTGCCCTCCTTCCAGGCCCCCTCCTCCCCCCCGGCTCGTGGATGGTCTGCCGGCCTACTCTATCACCCGTATCATGGATTCTCGGCGCCCGGGGCGTGGCTACCAGTACCTGGTGGATTGGGAAGGCTACGGCTTGGAGGACCGGTCCTGGATCCCTCGGGCGGCTGTCCTGGACAAGCGCATGCTGCGGGAGTTCCATCGCCTGCATCCGGGTAAGCCTGGTGGGTCGCCGGGAGGCTCCCGTTGAGGGGGGGGTACTGTCATGGTCCCTGTGCCTCACCAGCTGATCCTGTATTAGGCAACATGTGTTTTGTTGTTTTTTTGCTCTCCCTCTCTCTCTCTCGCACCTGCCGGGGCGGTGCTCATTATGGGCTCCCGCCCCTGGCCCACACACCTGCCATCTCCACACCTGCTGCCTATCTGGGTGATCGCAAGGCCTATTTAAGACGGCAGCACTGTGTTACTCGTCGCTGGATCGTTGAGCTATCAGCGTCAGTCACTCTGCCGTTAGTGAGTTAAATTCTGTAAAGTTGTTTCCGTCTGTTCGTCGTTAACTCTAGTTTCTGTGTACAGATCTACCCCGGACCTTTCCCTGCCTGCCTGTTACCGGGTGGACGAGTGAGTGGATTTGTGTTACCCCGCTGTGGAGAGAGGAGAGAGATTCGTTGGAGTGTGTCTGATTTCAGTCCTTCCCCTCACATGCCCCGGAGCCCTGGATCCCCCTCCCCTCCCTCCAGCAAGTTGTACATAGTATCACCTGGTGTCGTTTGTGTTAATAAACTGACTGTCTACTCTGCAAGGATTCCCGGTCTGCGCCTGAGTCCATTAACTAAAACCTGACAATTTTGCTTCTTTCTCAGGACGAAGGTGGGAGAGCTGCTTCCAAACGTCTCTTCTCCCAAGATTCACTTGCAGTATGCAAAGGCCAAGGAGGCGGATGGCAAGTAGGTTGTTAGTTTGTGTACCTGTGTGCTGTGATGTGTAGATCGCTGAAAGGGAACCTGACATCCTGACAGCTGTGCGCACAGATACAAGGATGCGGCACGAGCCTACGAGAGCGCGAAGGACTGAGACAATGTGATCCGCGTGCTGCTGGACCACCTGAACAGACCAGAAGAAGCTGTTCGCATCGCCAGAGAGATGCAGAGCATCGATGGAGCAAAGATGGTTGCCAGGTAGGATTTTACTGACCTGAAAATCCAACAAATAACTCACTTTTTTAACATTTACTGTAAAAGGGACAGCTTTTACAGCTTTAACAAATTACAGGCACTGAGTGTACAAAAACATTGGCAGTACCGTGTTATTTTTATTTTATACGCATCTGTGTAGGTGTCGTCGGGTATGGAGGGCCACCCGGGCTGCGTTATTACGCACCAAGGACCGTAATAAACGCATTGCTGACCGCCATCGGTCCTCCACCCCCGCCTGTGCTGTTGGACAAAAGGTATGGCTTTCCACACGCTTCGTTCCCGTCAGGGCGGAATCCAAGAAGCTCACTCCCACCTTTATTGGCCCGTTCGAGATCTCTGCTTTGGTTAACCCTGTGTCCGTAAAGCTCAAACTACCTCGCAACATGAAAATACACGACGTACTTGATGTTTAAAGGCTTTAAGGATTCATTCCTGTTAGGATTGGTGGTCATTCATTTTCTGTCAGCTCTGTTTGTTTCTGCTTGGTGAATTATTTTTAATTTTTTTTTCCATTTGTCTGTTTGTGCGCACCCCAGGTTCTTTCTGCGGTCTAACGACTATGGCTCAGCCATCCACTTCCTGGTTTTATCCCATTGCAACGACGAAGCCTTCCAGCTGGCGCAGCACCACGAACAGATGGAGGTCTACGCAGACATCATCGGTCAGCCTGTTTCTGGAAATCTGAACTGTTTCCCTTTTGCTGTGTTTGCTCGAGGCCTGAGCTGTTTTCTCTTTGTGTCATTCTGTTTAATTATGTGTAGTTTTCACTGTTGTTTCATGGCTGGTGGGTTTTGTGTTCATCAGGCTCTGAGGCGACACAGGAGAACTATCAGTGTATCGCTCTCTACTTTGAGGGAGAAAAGAAACACCTGCAGGCTGAAGTTCTTTCAAAAGTGTGGACAGTACAGCAGAGTAAGAGCAATGAATTCACTCATCAGTCATGTTTAGTTTTATGACTCCTGTTATTCAAACGGCTCTTTTCTTTCTGGACAACTGTCAGGCGCTGAAGCGCTTCTTGTTGTACACTAACACCGAAGAAAACATGGCGATTGAGACGGTGAGAGCTGTGTGTGTGTGTGTGTGTGTGTGTGTGTGTGTGTGTGTGTGCATAAATATATAAAATATAGTGTATTTAAATATGTCCAAATTTCCTTTTTTTTTTTTTTTTATACTTTCTTTTTTTAACCCTGACGGCATAGGGGCAGCGAGGGGTGGCATCCCGAGTTGCATCTTCCGAGAGGAAGATCCCACTAAAGCTACAACTCAACCTACCGGAAATATGCCCCCAGGGATTCCCGAGAGGGGGGGTGGAAGAGAATCCCACCGGATGGATCAAAAAAATATGACACTTGGCAATGGTAATATGACAACGACCGCGGAATGCATATGCGTCAAGATATGCAAGAACCGACATGGCCTGCGGATCCACCAGGCCAAAATGAAGTGTGAGGAGAAGGGGTTGGCATCACAGTGCGCAGGAAGCACACCTGGTGAGACGAAGGAGGAACCAGGCGGAGTCACCCACAGTGCCCGGAGCCTCCAGGTGATGCAGGCCCCTGAAGCTCACAAGTCATCAGAACATCGTCGGGTGCAGTGTGTCATGGTTCTGGGTCAGTTCGACCCAGCTTTTTGGAGTTATGTTTTGGTTTTGAATGATGGGTTTTTCCTGTATACTGGTGGTGGTGATGATTATGATGGTGATAGATTATTATTTGAGTTCCATGTTTCTGTTTATTTGTGTTTAGGATTTGTGTTCTCATGTTTTGTGTGGGTTTAGTTTCATGTGTCATTTTCTGTCTGTCTCTCAGTGTCGAGTCTGCGTCTTTGTGTTGTGTTCTTGTTTCCTGTTTTATTGTGAAGGTCTGCGTCTCATGTGAGTGTGTTCAGTTTTACCTCTGTCTGTCTTGTTGATTACGCCCAGCTGGGTTCCCCAGCTGTGTGTAATCTCCCTGTGTTTCTCTGTGTATTTAAGTCGCGTCTTCTGTCTTTGTAGTTGCTGGTCCGTCTGTGTATCCACCCTGCTTCATCTGTGTGTTCTCCCTGCTGTTATCTTCATGTACCATCGTCTCCCTTCCTTCATGTTCAGGTTCGTGTTCTTGTTCGGGCTCAGTAGTTTAGTTATCCCAGTATAGTTTAGTTCTCCGTTTACCATTTTGTCCATCTATACTTTTGTGTTTAATAAACCACCCACACCTTTACAAGTGCCTGTTTGGATCCTCCTTTTTTTCCCACACGGCTCATCTCACTCGCCGTGACATAAGCAAGTTATGGCTCCAGACTTGTCTCAATCAACAGTGTAATTGACTTTTACATGTTCACATGTAAACTGAACTTTGTTCAGGTTCAGCATGAAATACTGTGAACTTCGGACTGTAAAAATGAATTTCCTTTTTCTTTTTTTTTTTTTTTTTTTTTTTCCCAAAAATGTGTTCTATTGTAAATATACAATCCAGTGGACTACATGCGCTTGACACTCAGTTACTGTGAACTTACTGTATTTACCTTGAAAATATACAAACATCTCAGCAATTTTTGAACTTTCAACTCATATACTATAACTCATAAATCTTACATCTCAATATGGCAAACTATCTCCAACAAGAGAAACATTTTTGAGTCTACACAGTTCTATAACGTTGCAGGACAGTATTACCAAGCCCTCATTAGAATGCTGGAATAAAACACAAACTGACTTCTTAGTCTCTGCATCTCCAAACACTTCTATGTCCGTCACATCTAGGCTGTGTGAAAGTTTGCAAAGCATCCAGGGCACAATGGCACACAGCAAACCTGACCTCACGGGCTACTTTGGTGACTGCTCTCAGCTTCATGGGTTGTGAAGCAGACAACTACCTGAGAGAAAATTACAGCAGATAACTAATTACAGGCTATTACTTTTGTATCGGTTATTGCGTTGATGGAGTGAGTGATGTATGCTGGGTAATGGCACAGCTAGTGATTGGGTGACTTTATTGTACCAGTTTTATAAACTGTTCTACAAGCCTTTTCATATTTGGAAATCCATTTACATTTTTAACCTGTCGTTCATTCTGCTACAGCTGTAACATATCTTTTCCTACTCCTCTGAATACATGCAGTCATTTTACCATCTGCTTTGGATAATCTCGCTCTTACGTATTAAATAAAATAAAATAAAAAAGAACTTTTTTATTAGGCAAAAATTTTCGGTGCTGTTAAAGAATACACGGCGACTCACTTTTTTTTTTTTGAGAAAGTGTTGTTTCATATTAGATCAGCGGCAGTGACGTCACCGTACTCGATCGTACCACAGGTAAGTAAGAATCTGAATCTGTAGATTTTTCTATATTATTTTTCTAATTTAAAATGCAAAATATACTGAAAAAGTGAGCTCACAAAGTTGCTTTTAGCAGTTCTATGGGTTAAGATGAGCAATTTCGTGGAACAGCGAATGACTTGACATTTAAGTGCATATATCTTGCCACGCCACATCATCATAATCATTAAATAGCAGACCGATCATCTATGCTGCAAATGCAAATGAAATACAAATGGACAGTAAACCGGGTTTATCTAAATCGTTACGCTACACCAACCCTTTACAGTTCACAAAGGGTTTAATGTATATATTCATTTTTACATTTAATTAGTATACTCTACTACTTGTATTTAAAACAAGAAAAACTTGCATCAACACAAATAAAATCCTCTCCACCTGTCTATGGTAGCCAGTCCTCAAAATATCTCCCAATGTGGCAACACAGATAAAGAGAACACTGGCGTATAAGGTGCTTCTAAATTCTGAATGATTTTTTTTTCTCAACAGGTTCTTCATCAGTCAGCTTATTATTGCTTCCTACATCTGCTTTTTGAAAAACTCCTAAAGGCACATTTAAGAGCCACGTCAGTCTGTTTGTATCTGTTCTTACTGCTGTCCTTATTGGTCCGTCTCTCTGTTTCTATCCGCATTTTTGTCTCTTTAACTCTTCATCTTTTTTGTTTTTGTCAGTGTGCTGGTTAACCTATAATTTGCCTTTTGTCTGTCTGCTGCCTTTTCTGTATGTAATAATTTTTGTTTCAACATGACACGCCCCAAATTCAGGGCCTGTACATCTTGCCAGACTCCCAATCAGGTAAGCGGAAGAACCTGCTGTGTCTGCTTCGGAAGTCTGTCCACCAAAAAAAAGCTAAAAGAAAAAGTAGAATCATTGGATAGCCAGTGGGGGGGCAAGTTGTCCTCAAAAACAGAAATGTTGGACAGATAATTGATTCTGCCCGTATTGCAGTAAGTAAAAATTCTTTTGTTTCATATATTATCATTAAGCTGTTATAAGATGTTGCTGGCACATTAACACAGCTCATCATATGTGCTTTTGAGAACATGCAACAATAATTTAGCATATTTTTTTTTTTCCAAATCTCTTTATTTGGTTTTCCAGTTTTCTTTTGATAACATGACAAAGATATAACTGATTACATATATACAGTAAAAATTGAACAGAATAAAATACAAACAACAAAAGAAAGCTGGACAGAGAAGGTTAGCAGTGTTGCGCTTTTGTGACCTAGTGGCTACACAAGCCGGGAAGTACCAACAACCGGATTTGGTGTGTGGTAGTAACAGGTAAATAAACATTTAGTTTTTAATTATTTGAATATATACACTGTAAAAAAAAATCCTAATATAAAAGTATTTTACTGTGTATTTTACAGTTTTGTTCTGTTCACTGTAATACATTTTTTGCACGCAGGAATGAATTTTGTTCACTCAAATTTAGCTTTTCTTCGCTCAAAATAAATTTCTCCTCAAAATACAGCACTTGCACCTGCAAACTTTTTTTACGTGCGCTCAGAATAGTGGCACAAAAATAACGCCATAGTTCCTGTGCTCCTGCGAGTGTAACTACCGCCCCTCCCCCCTCTTCCCAGCGCAAAGCACAAGGCTCGCATGTGGAGTGAAGCGGGGAAAAAAGTGCTTTCATATTTTTTCATGTTTATTTTTAATTGTGTTGTGATTTGCCGTGTTTTGTGTTGTTTCACTTTAAATTTGTTTAAAAAAAAGCTGAAAATTTAATAGTTAAAAGTTGAAATGTAAATAGTGCCAGAGAGAGGGTCAGAGAAAGAAAAAAAAAAACAAAACCCACGGCTCCCACTAAGGAATCCGGCTCGCGTCGTTCACTTCAAAGATCCGGCTCTAAGAGCCGTTTCGTTCGCGACCGACACACTATGGGGCAGCCCAGAAGGCATTCTAAATCACAGGCAGCAATGGTGGTGGTGTAAAGTTTTAAAATACCCCGTTTTTCTGTCACCAACTACACTTTTAATAGTGTTTTAGCCGTGAATGTCGTGGCGTAATTTTCACGTCTGGTCAGGTTGTCAACATAGAACATGTTTG